>NW_026576469.1:0-97584 GCF_028641065.1 Leucoraja erinaceus | reverse complement strand
GGATAGTGTCTGGGGTGATCGCTGGTCGGCCTGGACTCATTGGGCCGAAGGGCCTGTTTCCCTGCTGCATCTCGAAAGTGTAAAGCCTTCATTAGTTTTGAGAAGGTAAATATATACTGAGGTTTGCTAAACTGAAAAAGCCTTCAACTAAATTTTCAGTGCCATTATAAGTTAGACTGAGATGGCTGGCCTCATACAATGAGAAAGCATTATATCATGCACAGGTTCAATTTCTAATATTAAAAGTAAAATGACAAACAATAGAGACAGATTTTGGGAATCACTGACAAATCTGGAAAGTACACCAATATTTGTCATTTTACCGAATTTACCCCTTTATATATATTAACATTTGAATAGTTCACCATAAAGGTCAGTTTTAGACATAATGGGCAAAAGGACGGCTTCTGGCGTTGTGTCAATCTGATTAATTTTAACTCCCAATTTTTATGTTTGGTGTTCATAATCATTGGGTTCCATCCAGTGTGCACAGTATCTGCGTCTCTGTTACTACCGATCATTTACGGATCAATATTTTTCAAGGGAAGTATTTAAAATACATCAAAGCAAATTGGTAGAGCGTTGGTGAATTCATTTTAGCTTGATACCAAGTAACTACATTTGGGAAATTGAAAGGGTTGTTAATACAGCGACTTTGTTGTTCCGTGGTACAACTGTTTTGTGAATTCATGTGCAAGGAAGTAAACGTTTCTATTAATATTTAGGATACTATTATTTATGAGGGAATAAAACTTTAAATCACAAACAGAAGAACATTCTCGTGTTTTATACCTTCTGGCCAAAGTACAGCAAGTGAATATGTAAACTGAGCAATAGTTAAGCTGTTTGACTTCTCCAATGCTTCCAATGTCAACAACTATTCTGTTGATGGTTGACCTGCCGCCAGTGCACTGATGATCACATTGGCAGCATATCTCCCAACAGCTTCAGGATGGATGACCTTAATTCTGACAACGCGCTGCTAAACGCACAGTTGGTTCAGTACAGGGAGGTGCTAAACCAGATCCTGTCTTTGTAGGATAATCAGTTGAAGGAGTTGTTGCAAAATCAACAATAGCAAATTAAGCATCTTGAGAATGAGAAATCCATCTTCAAAGAGCAATGGATAGTTGTACAAAGACCGCTTAAACAAAGTCCCTTAAAGATCCCTTAAACAAACTAATCTAAAACAAAGTAATGAAGGCCGAAACCCCTTGAAGAAACTGAATTTGAAAATCTCAAGGTACTAAAGATGAAGTCATGACATTGCTCATTGGTAGGACTTGTTCCTCAGGATGCATATGATGACTAAATATTTGTGTATTTATTTATTTTTTAATTTAAAAGATTCCAAGATGGACACAGCAAAGATATGTTGTAATCTTGTTTTGCATTCATGTGTGTATAAACATTGAGCACTATTTTCATTTTGCAGGAAAATGAAGAACTGGAAGCAACACAGCAGGAGCGCACAGAGGAAGATCCGTCCTCCAGCAAGACGGAATTGCCTGACCTAAGGTTTGATTCTACTTGGACTGGGATATCAGTTGCATTTCTATTGTGCCATATGATCAAATGGGATTATCCCTTGATGCTTTGGCCAGCAAACAACGTTTGAAGTGTGGATGATGGTAGCAAACACGGCTGTCAATTTTCGTAGGGTGGTGTCGTAGAGCCACAAATGATTCAACTCCTTGACGAAGGAGAATCCGTCTGGTTAAAGGAGGACATTCTGTTGCGAATGGCTGAACAGCTTTCATTTGGTTTGTTTTAGATTAGTTTAGTTTAGGGAGAATCTAAATCCAAGCTGACTATCAACACGCATTTGGGATTGTTTCAGTTCAATACGCTTCCATTTGGCATATCATCAGCCCCTGGGATTTTTCAAGGGTTTATGACACAAATTCTAGACGGAATTGAAGGTGTGGTGTGTTACTTGGATGACATCCTCATCTCAGCCCCTGGCAGGCAGACACATGATGAAAGGTTGGAAGTGGTACTCAAATGCTTTGAGACACACAGTGTAAGAGTGAAGGCACAAAAGTGTGAGTTCTTTCAGAACTAGGTAGAGTACTTGGGTCATAAGATAGACAAGGATAGTCTACACCCCACCATGGGTAAAGTTGATGCGATCAGGAACGCGCGCACTCCCAGAAACATATCTGAGATACGATCCTTTTTAGGATAAGTGCATTATTGTGGGAAGTTCGTGCCATGTCTGTCCACCTGTTTACATCCCTTGAACGAACTCTTGAGAAAAGATGTACCATGGAAGTGGACACGTGAATGTGACCGAGCTTTCAAGTCATGTAAAGCTCAGTTGGTAGAGAGTCCAATACTTGTTCATTACAATGTCATTAATCCAATGAAGCTAGCATGTGATGCTTCACCATACGGTGTTGGTGCTGTCTCTCATGTGCTAGTACATGGAGAGGAGACGCCTATAGCATTTGCGTCTAGTACACTCAGTTACAAATAGAGCAAGAGGATCTTGCATTAAATTTTGGCGTTAGGAAGGTTTCACAAATACTTGTATGGTAGAAGGTTTGTAATCGAGACAGATCACCAGCCGTTGACAGTGATCCTAAATCCAAAAGCACACATACCAACTCTGGCAGCAGCCAGAATGCAAAGATGGGGCATTGATATTGACTGCATACCAGTATCAGCAATACTGACGCCATATCTAGATTACCTTTGGAATCGGAGGTTACCCCAAACAGAGAGAACGTGTTTTATTTCTCTCATGTAGATGAGTTACCTATCACTTCAGGGGACATTGGGAAGGCTACTCGCACTGACAGACTTTTGTCAAGAGTGCAGGAGTATGTTACAAATGGATGGTCAAACAAATCGCCGGATTCAGAGGCAGAACTGAAACCATTTTTTTGTACGTAGGAATGAACTCTCAGTAGACAAAGGGTGTGTCACGTGGGAAGCGAGAGTTGTAATCCCTGAAAGATACAGAGTGAAATTGCTAGGAGATCCTCCTGATCAGCATTTGGGAATGTGTCTAACAAAGAGTCTAGCTAGAAAAACTATCTATGATGGCCTGGTGCAGAGTTAGATGGACAACAATTGTTCATTGTGATTAATAGTCACTCCAAGTGGGTTGAGATGTTTCCAATGAACAAAACGACATCCAGCAAAACAATAGACATTTTGCGAGGACTGTTTGCGTCCGATGGATTTCCAGAGGAAATTGTGTCTGATAACGGACCTCAATTCTGTTCACAAGAGTTTGCACAATTCATGAAAGGGAATGGTGTAAAACACACTAGAGTCGCTCCATACCATTCCGCTTCAAATGGAGCAGCAGAACGCACAGTGCAAATTTTGAAGTGTACATTAGTCAAACAACTGCTGGATCCAAGTCCAAAGAAAAGCCAGTTGGCTCTGTTTCACAGACTGGCTAACTTGAGATGATGAACTAAGGAGAGGTTCTGCAGAGGAAGCATTGCTTGTAGTTGAATTGAGTCACCGAGTTGAATGTAGGTGCTTGTTTGCTAACATGGTAATAAAATGGCACATCCATTTCGCCCATCACTTTTAGCAACCTTGGAAAAATAAGATGTCATTAGTCTTTGGACGCACTAATGACATCTTATTCTTCCAAGGTTGTTAAAAGAAACACGTTAGTTACTTTAGACTTTAGAGATACAGCGTGGAAACGGGCCCTTCGTCCTACTGAGTCTGCGCCGACCAGCAATCATCCCGTACACTAGCGCAATCCTACACACGAGGGACAAATTACAATTTTAACCAATCCAAATAGCCTATAAACCCTTACGTCTTTGGGATGTGGGAGGAAACCAGAATACCCGGAGGAAACCTACGCAGTAACAGGGAGAAGTTGCAAACTCCACACAAACAGCACCTACAGTCAGGATTGAACCTGGGTCTCTGGCGCTGTAAGGCAGCAATTCTGCCCCCACTGTTACTTGATAGAATCTGACGAACCATGTGGAATTACAGAATTCTGCTTGTACTAGCATTGAATGATTTATCCACTTAATGCCCTTTCCTCTGACATGCGCCTTTGAATTGTTTTAAAAAATATATATTTTCATTGAGTCATTTTTACCACCTTTTTCAGGGAATATAACCTAGGTCATAATTTGCAGAGTGAAAAATAATTTCTCCTCCTCTTCCCCTGGCATTTTTGCTAGTTTCTATACCCTTGCTTCCTCCAATTCAAGAAATGGTCTTTCCTGTTCTGCTCCATTAAACCACTTGTAGAGGAATCCACTGACTGCAGAAAGCAGCTGCTTCAAAGTCCTTGGAGAAAATTCCTTGAAAGCCGTGTGTTATCAGCCCTCGGTATCTATAACATTTCATTGAGAAGGTGGGGTTACTGTGTTACCGTTTATAATGCTGTTTTCTTTCCAAACATCGACCTCTTCCTGTCAGACCAGCGCCCAGGAAGTACAGCATCAGTCTGGCGTCATTCGAGGAATGCGAGGAGGATTTGGAGATAGACCCCAGTGAAGAGGTGGTGGTGGTACGGAAGGTGTGTATTGCCCATCAATTCTTCCTTTTCTAGTTGTAATCTAATTTCTAGACATTTTACACTCTATCTTGCACCCACCCCCACCCCAGTGAACTGGGCAACTCTGGAAAACCTGCTTCTATGTACTTACTAACTAATAAATAGGATACATAGTACATCGGTTTGGAGTGGGTGATTCAGGCATCAACACAGAAAACCTGGCCTGGTTTCTTTGTCCAGCCTCGATGTCTGCACGTGGTGTCCCTCCCCTCACCCAGCAACTCCTCCTCTCCTGCGAGACATGAGGTGTTTGAGTTACTCTCATGTCGCACTCACGCGAATCGGTTTTCAAATGCATATCTCCAATCTCTCTGTTTCAGTATGAAAGAGCGCATTGAATACAAGCCAAGGTGTAAGCCAAATCTCGAAATGAATGCAATAAATTTAGTTATCTCATCTTAACCAAAAGAAATTCTTAAATGTAGAGACACCTTTCTAGGAATACAGAGAGCAGGAAAAAACAGCTGATGAAGGTTCATCTTTCCCCACCTTCAGCTTGCTGTATAGTGTAAGAATGGATACGTCACCCATCACCAAGGAATCCAAGACTAACCATGGAAGCACTGTCATTTTCTGATTGACTGCGACAGAGGATTGTTTAGAATCTAGACCTCCTGTCCAATAGTTCACCAAGGAATCCACATTGCTTGTTTGCTCATAGAATAGTGCATTCATTTGGACCATAGTATTGAAACCGCTGCCACCCATTCGTACATTATAATACAGATCTTTATAACATGATAATAAATACAAATCTTCACATCTGTACCTTGGTATTTTACTAGCTTAATTCTGAAAGAACTGATTAGTTGAGGTTCATAAGTGATAGGATAAGAATTAGGTCGTTTGGCCCATCAAGTCAACTCCTTGATTGAATCATGGCTGATCTATCTCTCCTTTGTAACCCCATTCTCCTACCTTCTCCGCATAAACTCTGAAACCTGTATTGGGTTGATGTTAGTTAGCTATTGACATCTGTTTCTGTTTTGCAGGCGAAGAGGCGAGTGAATTTTTTCAAGCGCCTATTTACGGCTAGAAAATGAAGACTTCACGGACCAGGTCACGCTACTTGGTCTTGGCGTACTTTGCGACACCACATTTGCCTAGTTTACGTGTGCCTGGCGAGACGTTTGTAGATGCACTACAGATGGGAATGACACCAATGTATTTATCAAAGTTGTTAATGTGTTAAACACTGACCTCGGGTGTATAAATGAATACTGTATTGTTCATGTATGAAAAGTATGAACGCAGCTCCCAGCGATGCATGTTGGTGTTGAACCGGCCGACCCCTGTACGGAGCCGATTCAGGGCGACCCACTCTTTGCAGGGCATGTCCGAGCCAGGTGGGGCTGTGGTGTTTGGTGCAACAGTGAATTGAAGAGGTCGGGAAGTCTGTTCCCAGCTGGTTCTCCAAGCTCCTAGTGTGTTGAAACCGGAGCCACAGAGGGTGGCTGCGTGACGGGAGAAGTGGCGACGAGATGACAGGCGTTGAGGTCCCAGTTGCTGTGAGTCCTGGGCGAGGTGGTGCAAAGGATGTTTGGTGTCCGATGGGGCCTTGCACACCAGCCTGTTGGTGAAGTACTCTCTGCGAAGCTTGGCGGGTGTGATACCTGCGAGCACTGGCAGAAGATCCGGAGTAGGACGTAGGCAGCCGGTGATGATCCGCATGGTGTCGTTGAGGATGGCGTCTAGTTTGCTTGTATGAGCGCTGCGGCATCGTGCTGGGGCGGTGTACTCAGCGGCACTGTCAAGTCTTCTAATGTTTTTGCAGATTCCCCGCGTGAAAGGGATTTGATTTATCTACCCCGAAATGATGAACTGGATTCACTCAGACCAAACACTTCTTTTCCACCTTTTATTTTCTCTTCCTTTTATTTTGGAAGATTAGTCTTTAACAGTTTTAAGTCTTTACCAGGTGAAAAACCTTTAGACACAAAGGTAAAAAATATACACATTACTGTAACCAAATATAAATAACAGAAAATTACATGTATCTAACATTCCAACTCATAGCAGCCATTTTGTTTTTTAAATAATTTTCACATTTCATTAAATGAAAAATACAGATAATGCCCACTACTGTTACCAATTTTTTAGCTTAATATCATGTGAATCTTTACTGTTTTTTAACACATTTTATCATATTTTTTAAAATGCAATTATTTAAACTAACACCACACATAGCATATAAGTATTAGAAATGAGCTCACATTAGCCCTTAACCCCACAATGAAGCAGGATGCACTTTACATAGACAACAAACACTATCATCACCCTGTCATCTTGGTTAACAAACACCACCAATATTTCAAACTTTCTCAATCAACACGTTAGTCAGACAAGTTTCTCAGATATTAAAGGGTTAAACAGAGTCTCTGGGGCTGCAGTCTTCGGCTCAGTTCATTTAGAGTTCAGTCCTGCTTGCCTTTTCTGGCTATCGCGACATTTAGAGTTCAGTCCTTACCGGCTGCCAATCGGGTCTGTAGAAAATCAGTCCTGCTTGCCTTTTCTGGCTATCGCGACAGTCTTTTCGGACAGTCTTTTTGATTTACTGTTCAAGTTTTGCTGCCCGCAAGTCTTTTCTGTCTTCACTGGCTTCTGGTGCTGTGTGCCCTTTTGAAAGCCCCGGGCAGAACTCGGCAGGCTGGGGTTCCGCCCACTTTAATCTCTGTCTCGTGATTTCAATGTAGCATTTTTCTGCACCTGTTCTTTCATTTCAGTTTGACTTGACACCTCCCACTCGATCTTCCAATGGAACCACTTGGGAGATCGACGCTTTAAAGTCAAACTTTGAAGTCTAGGTTTGAACTTGGTCTTTATAGGCTACCAGTCGATCTGTTGTGGTGCTTGGGAAAGTTGTGCCCAATTGCGCAGCACAAAAAATGTCGTTTAGAGCATTTTCTCGTTCTCTTATTGTAATGACTCCTGTCAAAGAGATGGCCTCCCACTTTGGATTGTTTAGGGCTTTGTTCTTGCCAAGAAACCTCTTCGCTGCTCTCCAAATCCATGCAACTGTCTTGATCAGTCGAGTTAGAATGCTGAACCGCTTGACATCAACAAGGTTCTGAATAGCTGACCCTGCAGGTGGTCTCTTTGGGTTTGTTGGTTCCGGTTCTTGTTTCTCTACTTTGGCTCTTGATAGTGCTGCAACAAAAGCTTTCTTCTGTAACTTGTTGATGTTCTCTCTGGCAGTGGCAGCCAGTTCTTTAGCTGATTTTATTGGCCACTCACTCACAGGCAATACCAGGAACTTCAGTCCATTTTGCCACTCCGAATACTGATCAAGGTCTTGAGGGCTGGCACCTCTGGTGATTACATCAGCGATGTTTTGTGGGCCAGGAATCCACCGCCAGTCCTGAATGTTGGTGCTTGTTTGAATCTCTCCAATCCGATTGGCGAAGAATGTCTGAAATCCGTAGCTTTCTCGCTGTATTGCACCAAGGATTGTTTGGCTATCCACAAGATGATACCACTTCTCCACTTGAATTTGACTGTGTAGCTCAAAATACTTCTTTAAGCGTGAGGCGAACACTGCTCCGCACATCTCTGCTTTAACAGCGTCTCCTCTATGGTCCAAGGGAGTTAACTTGGCCTTGGATTCCACAAGTCTGACAATTGGGCCATGGTCTGAATCCCATCTCAGGTACATCATAAGGTAGGTGTGCTCACTTCCGTCAGAAAAGGTGATCCCCAAGGGTTCAGTTGCGGAGCAAGAGGGAGTCAGTGCCCTGACGAACTTGACTTTTCCAAGTTGTACGTACTCTTCAAAGAGCTTAATTGCATCCTCCCTGAGCCCATCTGAGAGTGCCATGTCCCATGTGTCTCTGACCGAACAGCTTCCCTCTTTTGCTTCTTGGAAAGCTCTGCGTACTAAAATCGCTCCCTTTTGCTTAACAGGAGCCACTATGCCGATGGGGTCATATAGCCCTGCTACCTGGCTGAGAAGCTCTCTTCTTGTTAGGGGATTTGGCGTCTGAGTTTTGATTTGCTCTTGTAGAAGGCCTTGACCAAGCCGCATCTTTTTCTTTCTCTTGGAGAAATTGATTCCCACCATAACGTGGAGCATGTCCTCTTCAACAATGTAGCCCAGACCAAGTGCCTTGTTATCATCATCATGCATTTGGTTTGGTAGGATCATGGTCTTTGTTTTGCTTTTCTTTGCTATCACTGTCCTCCTTCCTCCCACTTTGGCCAGACAGAACCCAAGGCTTGAGCTCAAACCCACCAGCTTTCAGGATTCGTTCCACATTTGCTGTGATGATTCTCAACTGGTCGAGGCTGTTGTGAGATGTGAGGATGTCGTCAACATAGCTGTCTTTCTGGAGTACTTGCTGCTCATCCTTGAGGTGGGTAAAAGAAGGAAGATTAGCAGTCTCACGCATTGCCAACTGTGCAATGCACCCCGCAGGTTTGTCTCCGATGTTCACTCTTGTGATAGCATACTCTCCCAGCTCCTCATCCTCGGAATCTCGCCAGAGGAATCTGTGTAAGTGTACTTCACGGTCCTCCAACCAGACTGAGTTATACATCTTCTTTATGTCTCCCAGAGCAGCATAGATTCTGCCTCTGAATCTGAGGAGGACGGTGCGAATTTGGTTGAGGACGTCTGGACCTTTCATCAGCAAATCATTTAAGCTGACGCCATTGCACTTTTGGCTGCTGTTCCACACTAGTCTCACTGGGGTCGTGACAGAGTGGGGGTTTGGAGCAATAAGGTGACTCACATACCACACTGGTCCCTTCCAGTTTGCAATCATGTCTTCGGACAATTTGATTGCAGCCTTTCGGTCCACCATGTCGTGCACCTGAGCTGTGTAGGCACTTTTCCATTCAGGTTCTCTGGATAGCTGCCTCTCCGTCCTGAGAAATGTGGCTTCCACTGTCCTTTTATTATTTGGTAGAGAAGCTGGGTCTTCCAACCAAGGATAGCTAGCATGCCAATGTGGGTCTTTACTGTGACGGTCTCCTGTTACGTAGGTGAGGCCTTCCCTTACCACTTTGAGCTCTCTCTCTTCAGCAAGAGTCATTTCTTTTCCGCCTGGCTGGCAGTTTCCACAGCGGCAACCCCCGCACTTTGGCTCGCATGCTGCTCCAATGCTATCCCACTTCCACCAATCCAAGAAGTCCCGATTTGCGGTTGATGTACGTGACTTCTGGACTTTGACGGCGACCTGTCCGTTTGGTGAAAGTTCCTCAGGGACTGGGGCAGTGAGCTCCTCATACTTTAAAGCAGCTGCTCTCATTGATCTTGCGAAGTGTGTTTTGGACATGTGGGCTGACATGGTAAGCTTCTCAAACAGCTCAGGATGACAACCTCCAACAGTCTTTCCCAGTGGTCCATCCCACAGAATGAGATCTCCAACAGTTCTAATCCTCTGAGGCGCTAGCTGACCTTCTCTATGGCTTATGAGCAAATGTATCTCTTTTGGTCTCACAAGTTCCTCAAGTGGGACGTCTGGAAAGAACTTTTGCAGCTGCTGTGGTGTCACATGTTTGTGAACATCTGCAATGCTGTCCAATCCATAACAAACTAACTGGTGCGACTTGAGTGTGCCCTTGGGAGTCTTCACTCGGATCTTTAGAAGGTAGCGCCTCGTCTCTACGTGGACCTTCATCCCCCCCCCCAACTCCATGGACGATAAGCGTGATGTCTTCACTCCTAAGGTTCAGTCTACTCGCAGCCTTGTGAGTTATGTAGTTGGTATCTGAAGCCAAGTCAATTAATGTCCCAACCTTTTGTCCAGTATTTGCTACAACCTCCAGAAGCATCATAATCACTGGATGCTCTTGCAGTCCACCTTCCTTTAGGAGGCTTGGCTGATGCTTTGCAGTGTTGAAGGCTCTTGATGCAGTGTTGGAGAACACATCCCTGCATTGTTTTGCCAACTCTGGTGGAAGTTTGCTGAAAAACTCCTCTTGGTCCACTGTATATTTCTTCTTGCCTTTATCTTCCTCTGGACCAAATTTACTCCTTCTCTGATCCACACTGCTTTTCCTCATCTCATAATTGGGGCACAGATAAAAATGATGCTCAGGAGTCTGTTCATCCTTGCAGATTTGATTTTTACACAGATATGCAGGTTTGCAGTATGAACCATCATCATGAACTTCAAGACACTTTTTGCATGCTCCCAACTTCTTTACTGCAGCTCTTTTCTCTGTCAGCTTTAGCCCTCGAAACTGCTTGCAGAAGTACAGCTTCCTTTTATGCTTTTCGTCCCCACAGACTACACAACTTGTGTGGTCATTTCCTGACTTGGTAGACTTGGTTCTGGCATGTCTTGGTTCAGTCCGAGTTTCCTTTCTACTCGGCTCCTCGTCCCTCAGTTGCTCGAGCTGTTCGTATATGCTCTCCTGCTCTTTGAGAAATGACAAGAGACTGTCAAACCGTTTCTCTGGTGCCACAGCATTCCTCTTGTCAGCTACATAAACCAGCCATTCCTTCTTGAGGGTTTCTGGAAGTTTGGTTTCAATTGATTTTGTCATCAGTGGATTTTTAATAGCGCCTGTGTCTCCGAGATCACTCAAGTCCTTAAGCGCCTTTTCCACAGCTTGAATTAATTCCACTATTTTACGTGGCTGATGTCCTCTGACAGGTGGGATTCTCTGAAGCTCCTCCACTATCTCAATAGCAATAGCTGTTTGATTTCCAAACCGGTTCTTTAGGACACGAAAGATATCATCTGCAGTGTTATAACTTGTGAGGTGGAGGTCTCTTGTAATTTTGTCCTCCAGACTGTCCAGCAATTGAACCTTCTTCACCTCATTTGATCCAGTGGGTTCACCTTGCTTTTGCAGTGCTTCCCAACCCTTCCTCCATCTATAAAAGTCACGCTTGTTTCCAGTAAACTTAGGAAGGGCCGTGGGTTGAACGGCAGTAGCTGAGGCCCAGTCTTCTATTGCAGCGGCAACTGAGTTAGTTGAACGGTAGCCCCAGGTGGTGCTGTGGCAGTTAGTCTCCGGTGAAGACGCAGGGCGAACCAAAGGTGGGGATGGAGTCTTTGTGGAGCTTGGTAGAAGGTGGCTTGTATACATTGATGACCGTGACACCTTCGACTTGCGTTGTTGCCCATTCCACGTCGGAGGGGAAACTGCAATCGCTTTCCATTTTGCTGTGTTCCTTACAAAAGTGGCAATCCCGTGGGTGTCGCTCTTGGTGTTGGCTGCTCGGGTATAACCAGGGATCTTCGGATGGGAGCTATCACTTTTGTCAATCTCTTGGAGCAGAATTGCAATGACTTTGTGGGTCTGTAGCAGATGTTCATTGATGGTGGCCTTGGCTTTGGTGAGGTCTTCTGCATTCGGCTGCAGCAGGGTGATGCCATCCGGTTCGACACCTGTAGATGCTCGCCATAAAAAGGACGCACGCTCCTGGTTGGCGCTAAGCTGCGGCGACTGAGCTCAGTTGACAGTGTTCACCACAGGGAGGTCGACAACATGATTCCTATGTGTTATATAAAACAGTTATATAAAAGCTCTAAATGCAAAATGATGTATATTTTTGAAGTGTTAAAGAAGGTTATTTAACTGTTCCTCGGGAGTTAGGATATCAGAGAAAGATTATATTGAGAGATTATATTTCTACTTGGAAATGCGTCTGTACATTTAAAGTGGTGCTGCAGATTTGAGGAAAGCACTGAGTGCATTAGAATATAATCTATTACTCTCATGTTCGTTATGTTGCCATTAGGGTACAATTTAGAAATGCACTTTTGTTAATTATTTTGTTTGACAAAGTTTTTATTAAAAGTTACAATTCGTTTTGACTGTTTTATCACCTGTATTTATATTTGAGTGAAAATCGCGACCAAAAGATGTCCTTAAATTGTGTTACTTGTTTACTGCCATAATGTCACTGCCATAGTGGCTACCAGGGGTATTTAGCTGCACCTTGACCCACTGCACTTCTATGGTAGCACAAGTATACTGGCCACCAGCATTAAGGATGTCACACCCCAGCCACTCCGCCCCTCTCCCATCAGGCACGAGGTATTGAAGTTTGTAAACACACACCTCCAGATTGAGAGACAGTTTCTTTCCAGCTGTTATCAGGCAACTGAACCATCCCACCAACAATTAGAGAGCAGTCCTGAGATACTATCTACCTCATTGGAGACTCTCAGACTATCTTTAATCGGACTACATCTTGCACTAAAGATTATTGTTGTGTATTGCTTTTCCCCAGAGATGCTGCCTAACCTGCTGAGTTACTCCAGCTTTTTGAGTTTGACTCCAAATGCAGCAAAACCAAAGTCCTATAAAGCTGCATCATGACTTCCAGACTCATATTCCCACTGCCTGGGGTAGGAGATTGCAAACTTCATGAGGTCCACCCTGTTTCGACGAATGCAATGCACCTGGCGTGCACAAACATAAGATCAAACATAACAAGTTGTCTAACAACTTTGGGCTGTGCACACCCACCATACGAACGAAGAAGATACTCAATGCCCTGACCTATGAAAACAAGCATACCATATGCCTTCATTTACTACACTGACCCATTGTAATGCCACTTGCAAGTTATAGACTTGGAACACAAAATCCCTCTGTACATCAATGCTGTTAAGGCAGTCATGCCATTGATTGTAGAAACAAAGAACTGCAGCTGCTGGTTAATGCACAAAAGGACAAAGTGCCTGGACCATTGAAAGAACGAGGTAATACTTAAAAATGGCAAGATTTTTTGGATTACGAAATAAAAGCTTCACGATTAAAGAAAAATGTTGCATCATCTGATGGGTGTGGCCATTTTAACTTTTATTGGAAATTTTGAATAATTGTTTAATTGGAATCGGGTTTCAAGGGTTTAATCAATGGTTAATTAGTTTCATTTGCAGCTATCAGCAGAGATGCTGGCTGTAAACCCGTTACATTTTGTGAGAAGGTTCAGCTTTCAATAGCTAATGAGGTCTACTTTTTGTAGGAATTTAGGAAAAACGAGTATGATTGGGGACATTCTCCCTGATGTCCTGCCTAATTCTGGGAGACATTACCTGTTTTTTCTCTCATTGCCATTTTTGAACATTCCTACACAAAAAGTTAATATTTCAGAAGTATTTCATTAGCTGTAACTATTTCTGTGAAAGGGAAATGCTTTATAACTAGAGTCATCGAGTCTTCTAGCGGAGAAACGGCCTCTTCGGTCCAACCTGCTCACACCGGCCAACATGCCGCATTTGCACTGGTCCCACCTGCCTGCATTTTGCCCATATCCCTCTAAACTTGTCCTATCCATGAACCTGTCTAAATGTTTCTTCAATGTTGTGATAGCAGTGACAACTACCTCTTCCGGCAACTAGTTCTATACACCCACCTCCCTTGGTGTGAAAAGGTTACACTACAAACAATTTAAAAAAAAAATTATTTTAGAAACTTGAACATTATAATATTGTAAAATCATGAACAGCACTGTAGTGCAGCAGGTAGAGAGCTACAGAAATAAACCCTTGGATTAATCAAAACCCAGACGCTGTTTCAGCTGAGATAAGGGCAGTTGTGCGCTCCAAAGCAATATCTGGACATGGCTGTCTGATGGATAAGGTTTCTACACATTACGAATAATAGCATCTGTTTATGATCACTTGTGTTTTAAGTTCACAACACTTCAGACAGATGCCACCAACTATTTCATCCCATGGTTTTGTAAAGGCTGTGGATGTTCACAGTCAGTTCCTGCAGACATCCACAACTGTTGGACTCTCTCTTTTCTCTCTTGCTTGAGTTCGGTCCTGATTGTACAGAGAGAGGGTTGAACAATTAAATATCTGTAGTACACAAAATGCTGGAGAAACTCAGCGGGTGCAGCAGCATCTATGGAGCGAAGGAAATAGGCGACGTTTCGGGATCTGTAGTTTGATTGAGGTTTCCTTCGCTTTACTCAATGTACTGCTGATGAAAGACATCTTTTTGCAAGCTTTTGCATCATGTGAACAAGAGAAAGGTACCGAGCACCTCAAACCTGTTTGGTCCTTCGGCAAGCTGATGCTTGGTCTCTAATCCATTTCCCTGAGTTTGATGGAGACACATGAGGCTGCAGATACTGCAATCGTGGAGTCACAGAGTCATGCAGTGTGGAAACAGGCCCTTCGGCCCAACTTGCCCATACCGACCAACATGTCCCATCTACAATAGTCCCACCTGCCTGCGTTTGGCCCATAGCCCTTTAAACCTGTCCTATCCATGCAACAGTCAGGAGCAGCGATCAATCTGCTGGAGGGACTCAGTTGGTCAGGCAGCAACCCTGGAGAACATGAAGAAGGTTCCTGACCTGAAACGTCCCCTATGCATGTTCGCCAGGTATGCTGCTGCCTGACCCACTGAGTTGAACTGATGATCAGCCTCATATGAGTAGGAGGGGTGGTGGTGTCGGCGGTAAGCGAAGGTCCGAAGGTCGGACAGCTGGCCAGGCTGCCGACCGACGGGGCCACAGGCGAGGCACTGCTGCTGCACTCCATGGGCTGCACTACGTCGGGATGGGTGAGGTGGGGCGGGATGCGGCGCTCCGACCCGACAGTCCCCTCTTTTTTTCTACATATCTATGGGGGAAATGGACTGGTCAGTGCTCCTCATCTGCTCGAGAACAGTACAGCACAGAAACAGGCCCTTTGGCCCACAATGTCCATGATGAATATGATGCCAGGTTAAGCTTATCTCTAGTCTGAAGGAGGGTCCTGACCAGAATCATCCTCCACAGATGCTGCCTGCCGCATTCAGTTACACCAGCACTTTGTGTTGTGTTCAAGATTCCAGCATCTGCAGTTCCTTGTGTCTCCACTATGCTAGTATTCTCTGCTTGCTCCTGATCCTTATATATCCTTTCTTTCTTCCACTTCCCTCTAACGATGCTCTCAGCTCTTTTTTACATTTACTATCTGTTTCCCCATGATTTATTCCTTTCTTTGGTTCCTTCCTCTGCGATCGAGATCTGGTTTCTGTGACAGCAACAGGCTAAAGGGAAAGAGAGACTTGAATGCCAATCATACTTTGCACAGTGCCGCAGCTGGTAGAGCTGCTGCCTCGAAGCACCGGAGACCCAGGTTCGATCCTGTCCTTGGGTGCCGTCATTGTGGAGTTTGCAGGTTTACTCCACGTTTCCTCCCACGTCCCAAAGACGTTCAAGTTTGTAGGTTAATTGGGTCTGTAAAATTGCTCCTAATGTGTGGGGAGTGGATGGGAACTTGGGTGGGATAACATGGAACTAATGTGAACGGGTGATCGATGGTTGGCGTGACTCGGTGGGATGAAGGGTCTCTCTCCATGCTGTATTGTTCAATTAATCAAACCTCCCAATAGACAATAGATGCAGGAGTAGGCCATTCGGCCCTTCGAGCCTGCACCGTCATTCAATGTGGTCATGGCTGATCGTTGTCCCCAAACATTTCACAATCAATGACGTACTCTTGCACTGGTGCAGAGCAGGAGCCGATCGAACACACAGTAAGCTCCCACGGAACGGAAGACACTGGTGATGTGATTGGGAAATGGCTGAAGGTTGAACAGGGAAATCTTTGCCTCTTCATCTCAGTTCCACGCCATTGGTGACATCCCCCTGCATATCTCCAACACAGCAGCTCTGGAGATAGACATGCTGGAGTCACTCAGCAGGGCAGGCAGCTTTTCTGGAGAGAACAAACGTCTCGGGTCGAGACCCTTCTTCAGACCCTCCATCCGTCCCTCAGTCCCTCCAGAGATGCTGCATGACCCGCTGAGTTACTCCCCCATCTTGTGTCTACCTTTGATGTAAACCAGCACCTGCAGTTCCTTCCTACACAGCAGCTCTGGAACGGCTTGGCCTGTGGGTCAGGTGCTCTATCACAGACCACCAGACCCAGGAAATGATTCTTCCCCATTGTTTTCTGATGACTGAGCGGGCCGGTCCTCCCATAAGTTAGAGTGTCCCGATCTTCCAACCTACCTCATTGTGGACTTAGACTTTATCTCTGCAACTATAATGAGCAAAACTGTAAAACTATATTCTGCACTCTGGTTTTTATCTCTTTACATTGCCTGTTGTACCTCTATATAAAGATAGACACAAAGTGCTGGAGCAACTCAGCGTTCCAGGCAGCATCTCTGGAGTAAAAGGATGGGTGACGTTTTGGGTCGGATTGTACTCGGGTATAGTATGATTTGGTCGGATAACATGTAAAATCTTTTTTCACTGTATCTCAGTGTAATGACAATAATGAACCAAACCAATACCTAACCCACTGTGATATTACAAGTTGAGTGGTAACTGAATGCATCAACTTCTGGCTCTATGGTGCTATCAATGAGCTGTAACTAAATGCCATAATGAGGAGGGAGGGGAAACCACCCGGCAGTGAATTGTTCCTGTACTCAGCCTCTGGAGAAAAGAAAAGCAGGTATGTTGTGAAAGAACTTTATAGCGATAGAGCACCTGACCCTTGACTTTCAGCCTTGATGTTGGCCACATAGTGACCCTTGACCTCTGGACCTGGCGTTGTCCACACAGTGACCCTTGACCTTCACCCCTGCCATTGGCCACACAGTGACCCCTGACCTTCAGCAGTGCTGTTGTCCACACGGTGACCTGTGACTTTCAGATCTGATCTTGTCCACACAATCATGGCACTGACCTGACACATCAACTGTCCAGATCTGTAGTTGAAGTGACCCATGGCCTACAAATCTGTAGTTGCCACACAGTGACCCTTGACCTCCAGGCCTGATGCTGTCCACTGAGTGGCCACTGGATGGCCTTGCCCGTTAGGCCTGATGTCAGGCCGACCTCTACAGTGAGCAGCCTCCCCCAACTCTCCACCCTCATGGAGACTGCATCAGAGAGGTAAGGGCAGGTTCAGCCATGAAAATGGGGTGGGGGCAGATGTCCCACCGCGCCCGACATGTCCCTCCCACACATGTCCCATGAGTCACCCTGTCTACCTCACTGGCCTCAGCTGAGTCACAAGGTCCACCTCCACAGGCCAAGCCGTTCCAGAGCTGCTGTGTAGGAAGGAACTGCAGGTGCTGGTTTACATCAAAGGTAGACACAAGATGGGGGAGTAACTCAGCGGGTCATGCAGCATCTCTGGAGGGACTGAGGGACGGATGGAGGGTCTGAAGAAGGGTCTCGACCCGAGACGTTCGTTCTCTCCAGAAAAGCTGCCTGCCCTGCTGAGTGACTCCAGCATGTCTATCTCCAGAGCTGCTGTGTTGGAGATATGCAGGGGGATGTCACCAATGGCGTGGAACTGAGATGAAGAGGCAAAGATTTCCCTGTTCAACCTTCAGCCATTTCCCAATCACATCACCAGTGTCTTCCGTTCCGTGGGAGCTTACTGTGTGTTCGATCGGCTCCTGCTCTGCACCAGTGCAAGAGTACGTCATTGATTGTGAAATGTTTGGGGACAACGATCAGCCATGACCACATTGAATGGCGGTGCAGGCTCGAAGGGCCGAATGGCCTACTCCTGCATCTATTGTCTATTGGGAGGTTTGATTAATTGAACAATACAGCATGGAGAGAGACCCTTCATCCCACCGAGTCACGCCAACCATCGATCACCCGTTCACATTAGTTCCATGTTATCCCACCCAAGTTCCCATCCACTCCCCACACATTAGGAGCAATTTTACAGACCCAATTAACCTACAAACTTGCACGTCTTTGGGACGTGGGAGGAAACGTGGAGTAAACCTGCAAACTCCACAATGACGGCACCCGAGGACAGGATCGAACCTGGGTCTCCGGTGCTTCGAGGCAGCAGCTCTACCAGCTGCGGCACTGTGCAAAGTATGATTGGCATTCAAGTCTCTCTTTCCCTTTAGCCTGTTGCTGTCACAGAAACCAGATCTCGATCGCAGAGGAAGGAACCAAAGAAAGGAATAAATCATGGGGAAACAGATAGTAAATGTAAAAAAGAGCTGAGAGCATCGTTAGAGGGAAGTGGAAGAAAGAAAGGATATATAAGGATCAGGAGCAAGCAGAGAATACTAGCATAGTGGAGACACAAGGAACTGCAGTTGCTGGAATCTTGAACACAACACAAAGTGCTGGTGTAACTGAATGCGGCAGGCAGCATCTGTGGAGGATGATTCTGGTCAGGACCCTCCTTCAGACTAGAGATAAGCTTAACCTGGCATCATATTCATCATGGACATTGTGGGCCAAAGGGCCTGTTTCTGTGCTGTACTGTTCTCGAGCAGATGAGGAGCACTGACCAGTCCATTTCCCCCATAGATATGTAGAAAAAAAGTGGGGACTGTCGGGTCGGAGCGCCTGCATCCCGCCCCACCTCACCCATCCCGACGTAGTGCAGCCCATGGAGTGCAGCAGCAGTGCCTCGCCTGTGGCCCCGTCGGTCGGCAGCCTGGCCAGCTGTCCGACCTTCGGACCTTCGCTTACCGCCGACACCACCACCCCTCCTACTCATATGAGGCTGATCATCAGTTCAACTCAGTGGGTCAGGCAGCAGCATACCTGGCGAACATGCATAGGGGACGTTTCAGGTCAGGAACCTTCTTCATGTTCTCCAGGGTTGCTGCCTGACCAACTGAGTCCCTCCAGCAGATTGATCGCTGCTCCTGACTGTTGCATGGATAGGACAGGTTTAAAGGGCTATGGGCCAAACGCAGGCAGGTGGGACTATTGTAGATGGGACATGTTGGTCGGTATGGGCAAGTTGGGCCGAAGGGCCTGTTTCCACACTGCATGACTCTGTGACTCCACGATTGCAGTATCTGCAGACTCATGTGTCTCCATCAAACTCAGGGAAATGGATTAGAGACCAAGCATCAGCTTGCCGAAGGACCAAACAGGTTTGAGGTGCTCGGTACCTTTCTCTTGTTCACATGATGCAAAAGCTTGCAAAAAGATGTCTTTCATCAGCAGTACATTGAGTAAAGCGAAGGAAACCTCAATCAAACTACAGATCCCGAAACGTCGCCTATTTCCTTCGCTCCATAGATGCTGCTGCACCCGCTGAGTTTCTCCAGCATTTTGTGTACTACAGATATTTAATTGTTCAACCCTCTCTCTGTACAATCAGGACCGAACTCAAGCAAGAGAGAAAAGAGAGAGTCCAACAGTTGTGGATGTCTGCAGGAACTGACTGTGAACATCCACAGCCTTTACAAAACCATGGGATGAAATAGTTGGTACTAAACTGATTCCAGCCTGTACGTGGGAATGGTGGGTGTATGGAACAGCTCATCAGCTCAGCTTGGTATTAGCATTGTTTGTCATCGTCTCGTGAACCGTGGTTTGTTTGCATGTTATCCAATCAAACCGGATAATGCTGTACATTGACACAAATTCAAGTACAAGTGGATTGAAGAGTTTCTCAGCATTGATGCATGATGGTTCTGGAGCTAAAGCCCAATGTCCACAATGAGACAGGGTGGAGAATCCGACAGTGACATAGCGTAAGGAAGTGTAAGAATAAGGGGTAAGCCATTTAGAACAGAGATGAGGGAAAACATAGAACATAGGAAACAGGAGCAGGAGTAGGCCATTCGGCCATTCGGCCCTGCACCGCCATTCAATATGATCATGGCTGATCATCCAACTCAGTATCCTGTACCTGCCTTCTCTCCATACCCCCTAATCCGTTTAGCCACAAGGGCCATATCGAACTCCCTCTTAAATATAGCCAATGAACTGGCCTCAACTACCTTCTGTGGCAGAGAGTTCCAGAGACTCACCACTCTGTGTGTGAAAAATGTTTTTCTCATCTCGGTCCTAAAAGATTTCCCCCTTATCCTTAAACTGTGACCCCTTGTTCTGGACTTCCCCAACATCGGGAACAATCTTCCTGCATCTAGCCTGTCCAACCGCTTAAGAATTTTGTAAGTTTCTATAAGATCCCCCCTCAATCTTCTAAATTCTAGCGAGTACAACCCTTTTCACACAGAGGGTTGTGAAGCTGTGGAATTCTCAGTGGAGGCCAATTCTCTCAATTCTTTCAAAAGAGAGTTAGATAGAGCACTTAAAGATAGCGCAGTCAGGGGGTATGGGGAGAAGGCAGGAACGGGGTACTGATTGTTGATGATCAGCCATGATCACAGTGAAAGGTGGTGCTGGCTCGAAGGGCTGAATGGCCTCTTCTTGCATTTATTGTCTATTGTCTATTGACTTCCTAGAAACCTGATAACAGAGAGGAAGAAGTTATTCCTGAGTCTAGTGTTGCGTACATTTAAGCTTCTGTACCTTTAGCCCAATGGGAGCGGGAGGTCAAAAGATGACCCGTCTAGTTTAAACCGAAGATAGGCACAAAAAGCTGGAGCACCTCAGCGGGTCAGACAGCATCTCTGGAAAAAAGGAATAGGTGACTTTTGGGTCGACCCACTGAGTTACTCCTGCTATAAAAGTCTTTGATGATGTTGGCTGCTTTCCCAAGGCAGCATGAATTGTAGATGGAGTCGATGACGGGGGTCTGTGTGATGGACTGGGCTACATCTACAACTTTCTGCAATTTCCTGTGGTCTTGGGAAGAGCAGTTTCCAGACCAAGATGTGTCTGCTTCCCATGGGGATTTTGTAACAGTCTCTGCAGACAGGCGGAGTCTGATGTGACAGGAGAAGGATAAGGCCATTCGGCCCATCAAGGTAGGGAATTGAAGAATAGGTGAACAGAGGGATCTGGGAATAACTGTGCACAGTTCCCTGAAAGTGGAATCTCATGTAGATAGGGTGGTAAAGAAAGCTTTTGGTGTGCTGGCCTTTATAAATCAGAGCATTGAGTATAGACGTTGGGATGTAATGTTAAAATTGTACAAGGCATTGGTGAGGCCAATTCTGGAGTATGGTGTACAATTTTGGTCGCCTAATTATAGGAAGGATGTCAACAAAATAGAGAGAGTACAGAGGAGATTTACTAGAATGTTGCCTGGGTTTCAGCAACTAAGTTACAGAGAAAGGTTGAACAAGTTAGGGCTTTATTCTTTGGAGCGCAGAAGGTTAAGGGGGGAATTGATAGAGGTGTTTAAAATGATGAGAGGGATAGACAGAGTTGACGTGGAAAAGCTTTTCCCACTGAGAGTAGGGAAGATTCAAACAAGGGGACATGACATGAGAATTAAGGGACTGAAGTTTAGGGGTAATATAAGGGGGAACTTCTTTACTCAGAGAGTGGTAGCTGTGTGGAATGAGCTTCCAGTGAAGGTGGTGGAGGCAGGTTCGTTTTTATCATTTAAAAATAAATTGGATAGTTATATGGATGGGAAGGGAATGGAGGGTTATGGTCTGAGCGTAGGTATATGGGACTAGGGGAGATTATGTGTTCGGCACGGACCAGAAGGGTCGAGATGGCCTGTTTCCGTGCTGTAATTGTTATATGGTTATATGATTTATTTTGATTTAAGTCAGCTCTGCCCTTCAATCATGGCTGATCCATCTCTCCCTCCTAACCGCATTCACCTGCCCTCTTCTCATAGCCCCGACACCCGTACTAAGCAAGAATCTACACACTCCAGCTACAGTTTGGAGATGGGTTTGTGTGGGATGATGGTGTTGAAGATGAGGATGGCTGAATGAAGATGGTCCAGGGGCCATTGGATGAGCGTGGAGGTGGAGATAGTGGGGGTTCAGGAGCACGAGTACAGGGGGCAACAGGGTGAAACCACAAACCACACAGCACTGTACAACAGAACAGCAGAGACCGTTACATTCGGAGATTGTTGACACCAACATGCCCTTGATCCTAACCGCTTTAGTTCCTCATTTCAGGAACATATTTTGTAAATATTGAAGGGAAATGTGAGCAGTGTAGTGGTACAGCGGGTAGAGCTGCTGCCTCATCGCACCAGAGACACGGCTTCCATCCTGACCGTGGGTGCTGTCTGTGCAGGGTTTGCACGTTCTCCCCGTGACCACGTGGGTTACCGCCAGTTGCTCCAGTTTCCTCCCACATCCCCAAAGAGGTGTGGGTTTTTTGTAGAATAGAATAGTTTCTTTATTGTCATTGTAACATGAACCATGTACAACGAAATTTAAAATGTCAGCCAGTCAGTGCACCATTCAAACATTTCTAAAAGCTAACGATACATACAAGATAAAATATTAAAAGATAAACAACTAAAATAAATATCATGAAAATAGCACGCATAAACACCCAACCCTCCATCCTTCTGTCGATTTCACAGTGTACCACAGTCCCTTAGTATGTATCGCCCCTGCGTTCCTTGGCGGCTACATTTAGTGCTTTTATAGCAGTGGGGTAAACACTGTTTTTTAGTCTGTTTGTCCTTGTCCTTGTAGATCTGTACCGTCTGCCTGACGGCAACAGTTCAAACAGGGAGTGTCCGGGGTGGGAAATGTCTTTTATAATACTCTGGGATTTTTTGATGCAGCGGGAACTGTGTAAGTCCTCCAAGGTAGGGAGAGGGCAGCCGACAATCCTCTGGGCGTTGTCAATGGCCCTCTGGAGCGCTTTCCTCTGAGCCGCTGTGCAGCTGGTGTACCACACGCATACACAGTATGTTAGTATGCTCTCAATGGAGCACTGATAAAAGGACAGCAGCAGTCTCTGAGTGATGTTATTCTTCCTGAGCACCCTCAGGAAGTGCAGTCTCTGCTGGACCTTTATCAGCAGCGCAGAGGTGTTCACGCTCCACGTCAGGTCCTCCTCAATATGGATTCCCAGGAAGCGGAAATCCACCACCCTCTCCACACAGTCCCCTCTGATAATCAATGGTACCATGTCCGTTTTATTCTTCCTAAAGTCTATTATTAATTACTTTGTCTTTAAGGTGTTGAGGAGCAGGTTATTTTCTTCACACCACACTGTCAGCTGCTCCGCCTCATCCCGGTAGGCGTACTCATCCCCCCCGGAGATGAGTCCCACCACCGTAGTGTCATCCGCAAATTTGACAATGGTGTTGCTGTGGTGGGCGGGGGTGCAGTCATGTGTGTAGATGGTGTAGAGCAGGGGGCTCAGTACGCAGCCCTGTGGAGAGCCGGTACTGAGGCTGAGGGCCGTGGATGTTTGATGGCCCACTCTGACTCTCTGGCTGCGACCTGACAGGAAGCTATTTATCCACGTACAGGTGGAGTGTGGAAGTCCCAAGTCCCCCAGTTTGTCCACCAGTTTGTGGGGAAGGATGGTATTAAAAGCAGAGCTGTAGTCCACAAAGAGCATCCGCACGTAGCTCCCCCGCTGCTCCAGGTGAGACAGTGCAGCATGGAGAGCTGTGGCTACAGCGTCCTCTGTAGATCTATTTGCTCTGTACGCAAACTGGTGGGGGTCAAAGCTTCGGGGCAGGAGTGATGTGATATGACCCCGGACCAGTTTTTCAAAACACTTCATCACCACTGGTGTGAGTGCGACTGGCCGGTAGTCGTTGAGGCTGGAGATGTTGTTTTTTTTGGGCAAGGGGACTATGGTGGAGGACTTCAGGCAGGGTGGAACAGTGGACTGGGCCAGAGACTGGTTAAAAATCCTCGTACAGACTCCAGCCAGCTGGTCTGCGCAGTCCTTCAACACGCGTCCAGAGACGCCATCAGGTCCAGTAGCCTTCCTTGGATTGATGGCCCGCAGCGTGCGCCTCACCTCATGCTCCTCTATCTTGAGGGTTAGGCTGCTGTGGACCATGTGCTGTGATGTGGCTGTCTCGGGTGGCTCCACTTCAAAGCGAGCAAAGAAGAGGTTCAGCTCCTCTGCCAACGAGGCGTCACCTTCAACAGCTCCAAGGTTGGTCTTATAGTTGGTGAGATACTGGATCCCCTGCCACACCTGCCTGCTGTTGTTACTGTCTAGGTGGTCCTCTATCTTCCTCCTGTAGTTTGATTTGGTCTCTCTGATGCCTCTCTTCAGGTTAGCTCGGGCCATGCTGTATAAAGCCCTATCGCCAGACCTAAAAGCGGTGTTCCTCTCTTTCAACAGCCGCTGGACCTCCCGGGTCATCCAGGGCTTCTGGTTGGGGTAGACCCGGATGCGTTTGTCCACTGTGACAGTGTCCATGCAGTTTTTAATGCAACACAGTACACTGTCTGTAGGTTAGTTGGCCCTCTGTAAATTGTCCCCAGTATGTTCAGTCTCATCCTCCAGTGGGTCCCAGTGTGACAGGTGCCAATCCCATCCAGAGACAGTGCGGGCTTGGGATACAGCATGTGGTCGGGGCTCCGTGGTACTGAGGGAACACCACCAGTCACATCCACCCATCTCCACCCTCTTCTGTTTTACACAGAGGTCGCTCCCTCCACAACTCTATGCTTCACTCATCCCTTCCCACAGATACGACTGTCAACTCCAAGGTAATTCCATGTCGTGATGTTCACGAACCAGAGGAGATCCCTGGCACTGATTACAGGCTGCCTGGGGCACCAGGCTATGGGCAGCAGGGTCAGAGCAGGAAGCCCCCTCGCTTGGTGGAGGTGTGGGGGTGGGGGTGGGGTGGGGTGGGGATGGGGTGGGGTGAGGGTGGACAGACAGGGGGGTGGGGTGGGTGATGGACGGGGGGGTGTGGGGGGTGGAAGGTTTGGGGCCCAGACCGTGCCCCGGACGGGTGAGGGACGAGACCAGAGGGTCCCACATGGGGGTCTCTGTCGGAGTGGGCTGCCGAGCACCCTGATCCTGTGACCCCCAGGGTCAGGTCGGGGCGAGGGTGCAGCGGTTGCTAAGGCCGCCTGTGGTCTGGCAGAGGAATGTTATCTTTGTGAAGATCGATGCCTGGGGCAGGGCACGGGGGAATGGTGTGTTTACAAACCGCTCTGTGACAGGAACCCAGCAATGTGGAAGTGATTATGGCTGGTGTCGTGGAATGTACGTAGGCCTTCTCTCACTCCAGCTCAGTGTTGCCCCAGGCAGGAGGTGGGCAGAGCCACCGACTGTAAAACACTCCCTGTAATCACTGCCAGCTCTTACACCAGCCCTTACACACCAGCCCCGTTACACCAGCCCCGTTACACCAGCCCCGTTACACCAGACACCAGCCCCGTTACACCAGCCCCGTTACACCAGCCCTTACACACCAGCCCTTACACACCAGCCCCGTTGCACCAGCCCTACACACCAGCCCACACCAGCCCCGACACACCAGCCCTGTTACACCAGCCCCGACACACCAGCCCCGTTGCACCAGCCCCGTTACACCAGCCCCGTTGCACCAGCCCCGACACACCAGCTCTACCACACCAGCTAGCTCCCTGTGCATGAGGGGGGATTATAAATGTGTTTGTCCGTGAGGCAAGCGGGGCTGGTTAGGGAATGAAGGAGATACAGAGCTCCCCTGGCCCATGTACCCCAGAGTTCCTGCTACACTAGCCCCACCTGCCTGTGTCTGGCCCATATCCCTATAAACCTGCCATACACAAACCACTCGATCCATCCCTCTAAACCATTCCTATCCACCCTTTCCCATCCACCCATACATGTTTATTCAAACATGTTTATTCGAGTCTGAAGCAGGGTTTCGGCCCGAAACGTCGCCTATTTCCTTCGCTCCATAGATGCTGCTGCACCCGCTGAGTTTCTCCAGCAATTTTGTGTACCCATGTTTATTCAAAGTTGTGATAGTCCCTGCTTCAACTACATCCACTGGCAGTTCGTTCCATTTCCCCACCACCCTCTGTATGAAAATGTTGCCCCTCGGGTTCCTATTAAATCTCTTCCCTCTCACCTTCAACCAGTGTCCTCTGGTTCTTGATTCTTTACTCTGGGTAAAAGACTGTGCATTCTCCCAATCTATTCCCAGCATGATTTTATACAAGATCACCCCTCATCCTCCTGCGCGCCACTGAATGAAGTCCTAGCCTGCCCTATCTCTCCCTACAGCTCAGGCCCTCGAGTCCCGGCAACATTCTCGTAAACATTCTCTGCTCTCTTTGCAGCTGTTACAGATATAGCCGTTGTCCTCAACGTTTGTCCCCCCCCCCCCCCCCCCCCCCCCCCCCCCCCCCCCCCCACCCGCGGCCTCCACAGTGCAGTGCTCCCTCAGTAAGAGCTGACAGATTGTATCTCCACACTGAGAGCAGCAGTTTCCCAGCACTGACCCTCTCACATCGACCTTGGCTCATGTCATGGGAGTGTTTTAGACTGGAGATGCAGCGTAGAAACAGG
The DNA here is from genome assembly GCF_028641065.1 of Leucoraja erinaceus. Classification (NCBI taxonomy): domain Eukaryota; kingdom Metazoa; phylum Chordata; class Chondrichthyes; order Rajiformes; family Rajidae; genus Leucoraja; species Leucoraja erinaceus. The sequence goes on along the minus strand of NW_026576469.1, from coordinate 71,011 downwards.
CCCTTCGGCCCACCGAGTCTGTGCTGACCAGACATCACCCCATGCACTAATATTATCCTGCACACTAGGGGAAAATGTTATACTTACTGAAGCCAATTAACCAACAAACCTGTACATCTTTGGAGTGTGGGAGGAAATCGGAGCACTCGGAGAAAGCCCACGCTGGTCACGGGGAGGATGTATAACCTCCATACAGATAGCACCCGTAGTCAGGATCGAACCTGGGTCTCTGATGCTGGAAGGCAGCAACTCTGGTGGCCGGCTCACACCGGGACAGCTCCATCGTCGGATCAGCTACAGGGAGATGTCAGACAGACTCGGAATGTTTTCGCTTGAACGCGAAAGGTTTCAGGGACTCTTGATGGAAGTATAATACATTCTGGGAGGCATAAAATGAAATGTTAGAGGGCATAGCTTTAAGGTGAGAGCAGCAAAGTTTAAAGGAGTTTATGCGAGGCAAGTTTTGTACGTAGAGGGTGGTGGGTGCTTGGAACAGGGGTGGTGGTGGTGGTGATGGAGGCAGATACGATAGTGGCGTTTAAAACATTGTTGGGTCAGTGATGGATATGCAGGGAATAGAAGGATATTGGTTATGTACAGGCAGAGAAGTGATGATCTTGGCATCAATTTCCCTCAATTTGATCAATTTCCCTCCTGAGATGAATAAAGTTCTATCGTATCGCATGGTATGTTGGGCACAGACATTGTGGGCTGGAGGATGTGTTCTCGTGCTGCACTCAGTGGAGGAGTTCATCTCCACGATTTACAATTTCCTTTTCATGCACAAACACAAGGAGATGCTGCCGTTATCGGCCACAACAAGGGAGGGCTTTGTGGGGGCTGCAGAGAGATGTAGTGTTGATGAACTGCAGCGACTGTGCCTGGAGCCAGACAGCGTTCCTCCTCTGTCAGGGAGGCAGGCGGGCGCAGCACATTCACTGTCACACAGCCCTCCCTTCAAGCAGGGAATGAATGGAACAAGACGCACTCTGTCCCTCCCCATCACAGCGACAGTGTCTAGTGTCAGTGTCCACCTGCACAACACTCTCACCCCACCCCCCTCACTCGCTCTCCTCGACACGAGTAACTGCAGATGCTGGAATCTGGAGCAAAGCACAAAGTGCTGGAGGAACTCAGTGTGTCAGGCAGCATCCGTGGAGGGAATGGACAGATGATGTTTCCGGTCAGGACCCTCCTTCAGACTGCCCATTCCCTCCACAGATGTTGCCTGATCAGGCAACTGAACCATTCTCTCACCAGCTAGACAGCGGTCCTGCCCGACTATCTATCTCCTTGGAGACCATCGGACCATCTTGAATTGGATTTTACTAGACTTTACCTTGTACTAAACGTGGCTCCCTTAATCCTGTATCTGTACACTGTGGTTGGCTTGACGGTAATCATGTATTGTCTTTCCTCTGACTGGATAGCACGCAACAAAAACACTTTTCACTAGACCTTGGTACACGTGACAATGAACTAAATTAAACTAAATACGGACTTTAGCGAGACCTTTGACAAAGTGTCAGATGTAGGGTGGGATCCAGGGAGAGCTAGCCAACTAAATACACACTGGAGACAGACACAAAATGCTGGAGTAACTCAGCGGGCCAGGCAGCATCTCTGGAGAGAAAGAATGGGTGACGTTTTGGGTTGAGACCCTTCTTCAGACGTCTCGACCTGAAACGTCACCCATTCCTTCTTGTCAGAAATGCTGCCTGTCCCGCTGAGTTACTCCAGCATTTTGTGTCTAACTCCGATTTAAACCAGCATCTGCAGTTTCTTCCTAAATACAAATTGGCCTGGTTGACGTAACAGGAGACCTACAAACGATCTTTGATTAGATGTTACTGGACTTAACCTTGCACTAAATGTTATTCCCTTTATCCTGTATCTGTACACTGTGGACGGCTTGATTGTAATCATGTACAGTCTTTCTGCTGACTGGATAGCATACAATAAAAAGCTTTTTGCTGTACCTCGGTACATGTGACAATAATGGAGTAAGCTGAGCTGAACCGCTGTGTTCTTCTAGCGCGTTGTCCCACTTTCCCAGCCGGTTCCTCCCTGCCGATGCCACGCAGCCTTGCGGGGAGCTCCGGCACACCGGCCATTGTGTCGGAGCAGGTCTGCACCACACGGTGACCCGGGCAAGGACCTCTCTCCAGCAGCTCTCTCTCCCGTCGTGCAGCGGGTAAAGCTGCGGCCTCACGACGCTGGAGAGCCGGGCTCCATCCTGACACTGGAGGGGAGGTGCTGTCTGTGTGGAGTTTGCACGTTCTCCCTGCGATGGGGTGGGTTTCCTCCGGCTGCTCCGCTTTCCTCCCAAATCCCAATGCGGGTTTGTAGGTTATTCGGTTTTGGTAAAATGGCCCCTATTGTGGAGGGAAATGGGGTAGAATCTGGAACAAGTTGACAAGGATGTGGGGCTGAACTTAGCACTAGTATAATCGGTGGCCAGTGTGGACTCGCCGGGCCAAAGGGCCTGCTGTACTCCACGCTGTATTTCTCGATGATTATGGCTCTATGCTGAACTCCACCATCCTAACCCTCCCCAAAATGTCCCAAACTGACTGCGCAACTGAGCATGTGATCAGAGAAGCGATGGGGGGAGGTAATTCTGAAGCAAGAGAGAGGTGGGGGAGTGTAGGTGAGGGTCTCAGGGCTCAGTACAGGGGGTCGTTGAAGGACACAGTGTACAGAGGGTGGGGATGGGAGCTATGGGGGCAGAAAGGTAGAGAGGCAGACTCAAGGGTTCAAGTCCTGACTCTGCCCCATCTCGGTTCTGTTTGAACTTTGAACAATATGCCACTTCTATGAACGCTTCTCAAATTTTGACAGTCAGCTGGGCCGAGGAATGGCATAGAGTCATAGAGTGATACAGTGTAGAAACAGGCCCTTCGGCCCAACTTGCCCACACCGGCCAACATGTCCCAGCTGCACTAGTCCCACCTGCCTGCGTTTGGTCCAAATCCCTCCAAACCTGTCCGATCCATGGCTAATGCTGGGATAGCCCCAGCCTCAACTACCTCCTCTGGCAGCTTGTTCCATACACCCACCACCCTTTGTGTGAATAATTAGCCCCTCAATTCCTATTAAATCTTTTCCCCTTCACCCAGGGCCGGATTTAGATGAAGAGAGGCCCTAAGCTATTTCACTTGTGAGCAACCCCCCCCCCCCCCAAACCCCACCCCCATGACTAGAGGACCATGACTACCTGACAGTGTGACACTTTTAGATCCTACTGTATGTTGTCATTAAACAGTTGGGTTTAAAATACATATTGGATTCACCGCGGTGCGGGCGATGCGTTACCTGGATCGCCGTTTGAAGCTCTGGGGTGTTGTGCCTGCTGCTTCAACATCATGGAGCTGTGGTTTGCGGAGCCCCCAGCCTCGGGCTGCCCTGATTTCAACATCGCGGAGCCCTGGGATCCCTTTGCCGAGGGCCGCCAGCATGAATCTCCGCCCTGCTCAGCCTGTGGACCGGGTGGTGTGGGAGGGAAGGGAAGAATCGACCAGGGAGTTGCGGAGGGAGCGGTCTTTGTAAAAAGCAGACGGGGGGGGAGGGGGGGGGGAGATGTGACGAGTGGTGGGGTCACGTTGGAGGTGGCGAAAATGATGGAGGACTATTTGTTGTATGTGACGGCTAGTGGGGTGAAAGGTGAAGACTAGGGGGACTCCGCCCTTGTAACAAGATGAAGTCAGTGAGTTGTGTGTGGGTACAGGAGGTAGCACCAATGCAATCGTCGATGTAGCGGGGGTAGAGGTCGGGGATGGGACCCTGATATGCCTCGAACAAGGATTCCAGGACAAGGGGTCAGAGCTTAAGGATAAGGGGGAAATCCTTTAAAACCGAGATGAGAAGAACTTTTTTCACACAGAGAGTAGTGAATCTCTGGAACTCTCTGCCACAGAGGGTAGTCGAGGCCAGTTCATTGGCTATATTTAAGAGGGAGTTAGATGTGGCCCTTGTGGCTAAGGGGATCAGAGGGTATTGAGAGAAGGCAGGTACGGGATACTGAGTTGGATGATCAGCCATGATCATATTGAATGGCGGTGCAGGCTCGAAGGGCCGAATGGCCTACTCCTGCACCTAATTTCTATGTTTCTATGTTTACCCGACAAAGAGGCAGGCATAGCTGGGGCCCATGCGTGTGCCCATAGCTACGCCTTGTGTTTGGAGGAAATGGGAGGAGTCAAACGTGAAGTTATTGAGGGTAAGGACGAACTCCACTAGGCGGGGGAGAGTATCAGTGGCTGGGTACAGGTGGCTCCTCCGGTCGAGCAGGAACCGGAGGGCTTTAGACCATTCTGGTGGGGGATGTAGGTGTAGAGTGACTGGACGTCCATGGTGAAGATGAGGGGTTGGGGGCCTATAGAATGTAATGCCTGGAGACGACGGAGAGTGCCTGAGGTGTCTTGAACATAGGTAGGGAGGGATTTAACCAGGGCTAGTCTGGTGGGGGGGGGGGGGGGGTGGTCAGGGAGGAGGGGGCATGAAGACTGTAGTGTGGGTGGGGAAGAGCTGAGGTCACATAGTTTGAGGGGGATGGGGACCACTGAGGTTACCACGGTTGGGGTGACTAGCACTAGGACCCAGTGCAGTCAAACCCAGGGGAGTGGGAATGTGCATCGTGGAGGCTTCAGGCCCAGTGCAGAGTCCAGTTTGCAGGTGAGGCGACGGCTGTGGGTTGCTGGAGGGCAGTGGAGTGGCGCGGGTCACTGAGTCCGCGCGCGGGAAGTAGAGTCGGGGTCGGCGGGCGGGCGGGCGATGCGTGGGAGGTCCCGGTGGGCGGATGGTCGGTGGGGGCGGCGCGGTTCGGCCAGCGCGGTGAGGTCACGAGGTGAGTAGGGTGCGGCGGCGGCCATGTTAGATGGGCCGGGTGCGAGGTGGGTCGGCCAGGGCAGCGACGTTCGACGGGGGGAAGGGTTCAATTAACTACATACCTTATTCTTTGTCCTGCACTTCCAAGGATCTGTGGAGCAAATTCCTCTCCACAATGAATAGAAATCTCACCTGCATTTTAATACCTCCCTCCCCCACCCCACCCCACACTCCCACACCCCCCCCCCTTCCCTCCCCTCCCCCTGCCCCGCCTCCACCTTGAACCTATGTCCTCTGGTCCTCGATTCTCCCACTCTGGGCAAGAGGCTCTGTGCATCTACCCGATTTAATCCTCTAATGATTTTATACACCTCTATAAGATCACCCCTCATCCTCCTGCGCTCCAAGGAATAGAGACCCAGCCTACTCAACCTCTCCCCTATAGCTCACACCCTCCAGTCCTGGCAACATCCTCTTGTATTTTGAGAAGTCAAATCGGGGCAGGATGTTCACAATGATGTACAGGCATCATCCAGAGATACAGGCATCATCCAGAGGTACAGGCATCATCCAGAGGTACAGGCATCATCCAGAGGTACAGGCATCATCCAGAGGTACAGGCATCATCCAGAGGTACAGGCATCATCCAGAGGTACAGGCATCATCCAGAGGTACAGGCATCATCCAGAGGTACAGGCATCATCCAGAGGTACAGGCATCATCCAGAGGTACAGGCATCATCCAGAGATACAGGCATCATCCAGAGGTACAGGCATCATCCAGAGATACAGGCAGATAATTCCCTGAATGTCACAAGTAGATGTGCTGGCAAAGAATGCTATTGACACAATGGCTTTCATTAGGCATAGAAGTGAGGAGGTTATGTTGAAGTATTGTGTTCAGCTTTGGTCATCATGTTATACTGTGGGAAGGATGTCACCAAGAGGGTGCAGGCCCTTTGTAACTCTGCTGCACCATTACACTGGCTGGGATTCTGCTTCTCAATAGCAGGACAAAGGTTAGACATTGATGCAGCAGGGACAATGTACAGCCCTGACTGCCCACTGCAGTAGACAGGGACAATGCTGGCGTGGGTGCCCACTGCAGTTACATGGTGACACAGTAAATAGGTGCAGGAGTAGGCCATTCAGCCCTTTGAGTCAGCACCGCCATTGAATATGATCATGGCTGATCATCCAAAATCAGTACCGGCTACCCTGCTTTCTCCCCATATCCCTTGATTCCGTGGAGGCAGGTACGGTTCCATTTATGACACTGGGGCAAATACGTCGATAGGCTGGGTTCAGTGGGGTGTGGGTAAGTGGCATGGTTATCGATGGGGCGTGTTTGTGGGTGAGGGTTAGTTGGGTGGAGGAGTCTGTGGTGTGCGGTGTGGGTGTGACGGGTTGGTGCAGGGAGGGAGGGAGTGATGGAGGGAGGGAGAGAGGGAGGAGGGAGGGAGGGAAGGAGGAGAGAGAGAGGGAGGGAGGGAGGGAGGAGGGAGAGAGAGAGAGGCAGGGAGGGAGAGAGAGGAAGGGAGGGGAGGGAGGGAGGGAGAGGGGGAGAGAGGGAGGGATGGAGAGAGGGATGGAGAGAGGGAGGGAGAGAGGGATGGAGGGAGGGAGAGTGGTAAATCTCTGGAATTCTCTGCCACAGAAGGTAGTTGAGTCCAGTTCATTGGCTATATTTAAGAGGGAGTTAGATGTGGCCGTTGTGGCTATAGGGATCAGGGGGTATGGAGAGAAGGCAGGTACAGCATACTGAGTTGGATGATCAGCCATGATCATATTGAATGGCGGTGCAGGCTCGAAGGGCCGAATGGCCTACTCCTGCACCTATTTTCTATGTTTCTATGTTTTCTAAGAGAGGGATGGAGGGCGGGAGAGAGGGACGAGGGATGGAGGGATGCAGGGAGCGAGGGAGGGGAGTGTTCTGGTGGGGGTCTGATGCCTCTGTTCCCCCCAGAGGTGTCGCTGCTGTTGCTGGAGCTGCAGACGCTGCTGCTGGTGCTGGACACTGAGAGTCTCAGCCCTACGGCCCGGTTGAAGAAGGAGCGGGTGGCCGAACTACTACAGGAGCTCGACACCAGCCTGCGTACGGAACCTTCCGGAGTCAGTACGTATTGCCCACGGGCCCTTCATTCCTGTCCCTCGTCCCAACGTTCCCGACACTCTTTCTCCGCGGTTTCAGAAAGATGCATTTCACGAGTTCACAAGGTATAGGGGTACAATTAGGCCGTTCGGCCCATCAGGTGTAATTCAATCATGGTTGATCTTTGCCTCCTCATCCCATTTTCCCGCCTCTCCCCATAACCCTTGACACCCAAGAATTTGTCCATCTCTGCCTTAACAATATCCACAGCCACCGTGTCCTAGCTCCGTGTAACTGCAGTCACATCCTCTGGAGAGGGGAAGCAGATCCATGGCCCGTCCCTGGGAACCCTGACTGTCCCGCGTGCTAGAACACCTTGCGGTTCCACCAGGGGATCATTGAAACATCATAAATACGGCCATGAGCAGGCCATTCAGCCCACACTAATCCTAACCCAAACCCCAGCTTCCACAATGACAAGCCTGCACGTTCTCCCCATGACGGCGTGGGTTTCCTCCCACATCCCAAAGACGTATGGGTTGGTGGGTTAATCAGCCCGCTGTCAGATCCCCCTAGTGTGTAGGGAGTGGATGAGAAAGTGGAACCAGTGTGAATGGGTGATCAATGGTCAGAATGGACTCAATGGGCTGAAGGGCCTGTTTCTGTACTGCATCACAACACTGAAGGACGGAAATGACTGAAACACGGAAATGACGAGGGAGGAACTGCATTTAATTACTGTATATAAGAGGGATATAGAATTGGTAATAGACACAAAAAGCTGGAGTTACTCAGCTGGTCAGAGCATCTTTGGAGAAAATGGACTGGTGATGTTTCGGGTGAAGATCCTTCTTCAAACTAAAATGAGCATCAAGGTGTCCAGTCACTAAACTTACGTCTTTCTATAAAACAATGTAATCCACTCATGGCAGAATGGAATGACGTGTGTATTTCTGCAGCGGCAGGGTATGCAATCTGTCTCCCCCCCCCCCCCCACGTCTATTAAGTAGTTGCCCTCCTGCTGAAGGAACCATTTATGGGCAAGGCTGAGATTTTGGAATAAAAGCCCAGGATGTTTCAGCACGGACTCGATGGGCTGAAGAGCCTGTGTCCATGCTGCATCTCTAAACGAAGCTCAACATCAAGTCCAGACACAAAAAGCTGGAGTAACTCAGCGGGACTGGCAGCATCTCTGGAGAGAAGGAATGGGTGACGTTTCAGATCGAGACCTTCTTCAGACGGAGAGTCTGGGGAGGGGGAGATACAGAGATAAGGAAGTGGAAGGTGTGAGAACGAAACATCAAAGGGGATGGAGCTTAAGGAAAATGTAGAATAGATCATTGTAAGCGGGGAGAAGGTGACAACAAAACAAACAGATAAAATGTAATCAGGAACAGTCAGACTGGTGAGAGAACTGGGAAGGGGGAGGGGATGGAGAGAGAGGGAAAGCGAGGGCTATTTGGAGAAGTCAGTGTTCATACCGCTGGGGTGTAATCTGCCCAAGCGAAATATGAGCTGCTGTTCCTCCAATTTGTGCTGGGAATGGAGGAGGCCCAAGACAGAAATGGGAGGGGGAATTAAAGTGCTGTCACCGGGAGATCAAGCGGACTGAACGTAGGTGTTCAGCGGAACGATCACCGAGCCTGCGCTTGGTCTCGCCAACGTACAGGAGTCCACACATGTAACAACAGATGCAGTCGATGAGGTTGGAGGAGGTGCTAGTGAACCTCTGCCTCACCTGAAAAGAATGTCGGGGTCCTTGGAGGGAGTCGAGGGGGACAGGTGTTGCATCTCCTGCTGTTGATGGGGAGAGTACCTGGGGAGGGGGTGGTTTGGGTGGGAAGGGACGAGTAAGAAAGGTCTCGACACGAATCATAACCCATTGCTTCTCTCCAGAGATGCTGCCTGTCCAGCTGAGTTACTCCAGCATTTTGTGTCTATCTTCGGTTTAAACCAGCATCTGCAGTTCCTTCCGACACTAAGCATCAAGGCTGATTGCTTCACCCCAATGCTACATCCTGGCATGATATGTGTGCCCACTGATCTGCCCTTGCCCCTGCCAGTGGCAGGATGTAAACAAGTTCAGTGAGTGCAGACTCCCGCCCCTTGCCCTCTTCGAGTGTAGGAGGATGAGGGGTGACCTTATAGAGGTGAATAAGATCATGAGAGGAATAGATTGGGTAGATGCACTGTCTCTTGCCCAGAGTAGGTGAATCGAGGACCAGAGGACATAGGTTCAAGGTGAAGGGGAAAAGATTTAATAGGAATCTGAGGGGTAACATTTTCACATGGTGGTGGGTGTATGGAACAAGCTACAAGGTAGTTGAGGCTGGGACTATCCCAACGTTAAAGAAACAGTTAGATAGGCACAAGGATGCACTACCTTCCCTGATTTATTCTTTTGCCAAACTGGGATGAACAATTTTTGTACATGGATTTGTGCCTGGAAAGTCATGTTTGACTAATCTTCTTTAAATTTTTGAAGTGGTTACTCGGTAAATTGATGAGGGTAAAGCAGTGGATGTTGTATATATAATGACTTCAGTAAGGCCTTTGACATGGTTCCTCATGGAAGGTTGGTTAAGAAGGTTCAATTGTTGGGTATTAATGGTGGAGTAGCAAGCTGGATTCAACAGTGGCTGAATTGGAGATACCAGAGAGTAATGGTGGGTGGCTGTCTGTAGGGTTGGAGGCCAGTGACTAGTGGGGTGCCACAGGGATCTGTGTTGGGTCCACTGTTGTTTGTCATGTACATCAATGATCTTTATGATGGTGTGGTAAATTGGATTAGTAAGTATGCAGATGATACTAAGATAGGTGGTGTTGTGGATAATGAAGTGGATTTTCAAAGTCTACAGAGAGATTTAGGCAATTTGGAAGAGTGGGCTCAAGGATGGCAGATGGAGTTTAATGCTGATAAGTGTGAGGTGCTACATCTTGGCAGGACAAATCAAAATAGGACGTACATGGTAAATGGTAGTGAATTGAGGAATGCAGTTGAACAGAGGGATCTAGGAATAACTGCACAGTTCCCTGAAAGTGGAATCTGATGTAGATAGGGTGGTAAAGAAAGCTTTTGGTGTGCTGGCCTTTATAAATCAGAGCATTGAGTATAGAAGTTGGGATGTAATGTTCAAGTTGTACAAGGCATTGGTGAGGCCAATTCTGGAGTATGGTGTACAATTTTGGTCGCCTAATTATAGGAAGGATGTCAACAAAATAGAGAGAGTACAGAGGAGATTTACCAGAATGTTTCCTGGGTTTCAGCAACTAAGTTACAGAGAAAGGTTGAACAAGTTAGGTCTTTATTCTTTGGAACGCATAAGGTTAAGGGGGGACTTGATAGAGGTCTTTAAAATGATGAGAGGGATAGACAGAGTTGACGTGGATAAGCTTTTCCCACTGAGAGTAGGGAAGATTCAAACAAGGGGACATGACTTGAGAATTAAGGGACAGAAGTTTAGGGGTAACATGAGGGGGGACTTCTTTACTCCGAGTGGTATCTGTGTGGAATGAGCTTCCAGTGGAAGTGGTGGAGGCAGGTTCGATTTTATAATTTAAAAATAAATTGGATAGTTATATGGACGGGAAAGGAATGGAGGGTTATGGTCTGAGTGCAGGTATATGGGACTAGGGGAGAATACGTGTTCGGCACGGACTAGAAGGGCCGAGATGGCCTGTTTCCGTGCTGTAATTGTTATATGGTTATATGGAGTACTTTGGTTCTGTCTTCACTAAGGAAGACATAAACAATCATTCGGAAATACTCGGGGACCGAGGATCTAGTGGGAGGGAGGAACTGAAGGGAACCCACATTAGACAGAAAATGGTGTTGGGTAAACAGTTGGGACTGCAGGCAGATAAATCCCCAGGGCCTGATGGTCTGCATCCCAGTGTATTCAATGAGGTGGCCCTAGAAATCATGGATGGATTGGTGATCATTGGAGGCTCTAGATCAGTTCCTGTGGACTAGAGGGTAGCCAATGTAACCCCACTTTTTAAGAGAGGAGGGAGAGAGAAAATGGGGAATTATAGACCAGTTAGCCTTACATCGATGGTGGGGAAGATCAGCATCGATGATTAAAGATGTTATAGCAGCGCATTGGGAAAGCAGTAACGGGATTGGTGTAGACTCCATTGATGTTGGACTCACCGGCCTGGATTCCCAGGCTTTTCCTTGTATCCTTCCAGAAAGCGAATGGTATGTTAGCTTTCATAGCAAAAGGATTTGAGTATAGGAGCAGGGAGGTTCTACTGCAGTTGTACAGGGTCTTGGTGAGACCACACCTGGAGTATTGCGTACAGTTTTGGTCTCCAAATCTGAGGAAGGACATTATTGCCATAGAGGGAGTACAGAGAAGGTTCACCAGACTGATTCCTGGGATGTCAGGACTGTCTTATGAAGAAAGACTGGATAGACTTGGTTTATACTCTCTAGAATTTAGGAGATTGAGAGGGGATCTTATAGAAACTTACAAAAATTCTTAAGGGGTTGGTCAGGCTAGATGCAGGAAGATTGTTCCCGACGTTGGGGAAGTCCAGGACACGGGGTCACAGCTTAAGGATAAGGGGGAAATCCTTTAAAACTGAGATGAGAATAACTTTTTTCACACAGAGAGTGGTGAATCTCTGGAACTCTCTGCCACAGAGGGTAGTCGAGGCCAGTTGGCTATATTTAAGAGGGAGTTAGATGTGGCCCTTGTGGCTAAGGGGATCAGAGGGTATGGAGAGAAGGCAGGTACGGGATACTGAGTTGGATGATCAGCCATGATCATATTTAATGGCGGTGCATGCTCAAAGGGCCGAATGGCCTACTCCTGCACCTAATTTCTATGTTTCTATGTTAACCAGAGGCCCATCATTAGCCCCTCCAGTCTGCGGCACCTCACCCGTGGCTACCCCACCCCATGCTTGCCACCATGTCCTAGGAGCGATGGCCCCGGGGAGGTGGTGAGAGTCGTTGGCGTTGGTGGCAGTTTTGCCGAGCCGGGCCTGGGATGGGCTGGGAAGGGGGAGAGGGTCGGAGAGGCAGTGGGTGTTGGTGCTGCTCCTCGTGGCGGCGATGGTGTCCACAGTTGCTCGGCCCCCCGGGGGTCTGTCTATCCACCTCTGTGCCTGTCCCCTCTTCTGTAGCGTGGACCCTCCTCCACACGTCACCCTCACCCCGAAGCTGGAGTAACTCAGCGGGACAGGCAGCATCTCTGGAGAGAAGGAATGGGTGATGTTTCTGGTTGAGGCCCTCCTTCAGACCCAAAACATCACCCATTCCTTCTCTCCAGAGATGCTGCCTGTCCCGCTGAGTTACTCCAGCATTTGTGTCTATCTTCGATTTAAACCAGCATCTGCAGTTCCTTCCTACACATCACCCTTATCCCCTCCAGAGCTCCCTCACACCCATGCCTTTTTCCACGGTAAACAGTGCCCTGCATCATCTATTTGACACTTCACCCATCACTTGAATGTCCACACACAATCAACCCGAACGAGCTTTGCCGGGCCAGCCGCTATCTCTGGAGAACATGAGGAGGTGATGTTATGGTCCGTGACATGGTGGCACAGCGCTAGAGTTGCTGCCTCACAGCACCAGGGATACGGGTTTTCTCCAGTTTCCTTCCACACTACATAAACATGCAGTTTTGTAGGTTAGTTGGCTTCCATAAAGTGTCCCTAGTGTATAGAATAGAACTAGTGTGTGGGTGGGCACGGACTCAGGTGGCCAAAGGGCCTGTTTCCATGCTGTATATCCAAAGTAAACCTCGATCCCCTACTGTCCCTCCACTAACACTTTCCTGTCCCTGGCAGAATCTGTCCACACCCTCAACAACTGAAGTGATTCCTAGTAAGGAATCTGATCTATAGTAAGGATTCAGTCCTGACGATGGGTGCTGTCTTTACGGAGTTTGCACGTTTTCCCCGTGACCTGTGTGGGGTTTTTTTTTTTTTCCGGTGCTCCGGTTTCCCCTCACACTTCAAAGACGTGCAGGTTTGTAGGTTAATTTGGCTTTGGTAAAAAAAAAATTGTAAATTGTCCCCAGTGTGTGTAGATAGTGTTAATATGCGGGGATTGCAGGGCGGTGCAGACTCGATGGGCCGAAGGGCCTGTTCTCGTGGTGTTTCTCCAAATTAAACTAAACTGTACTGTTCTCTCCGGAGTTCCTCTTGCCCGTCATTTATGTAGAATCTCTAGATTCCCCTCGACCCTCTCAGCCCCAGTTATATCGATCCCCTTCCTGCCCCCCTGATCGCCCTCTCCCTTACCTCCGCACCCCTGCAGTCCACATCTCAACCTGTCATAAACTGTGTGATGATCGATGAAGACAGCACCGTAACTCTCCTACTCTCCCCAGCCAGTGAGGCCCGGAACATTCTGGAGATCGTGGAGGATCGGGACGACAGTTCACCCAGATTCCCACTGACGGAGGAATTCCAAACACACACACACGTACACACACATACGTACACACACGTACACACACTTATACGTACACACACACACACACACACACGTACACAGACTTACAGACACAAACACACACACTTGCATACACACTTACATACACGTACACACACACACACGCGTACACAGACTTACACACACACACACACACGTACACATGCACCATCGGGTATGTTTAGGTATATTGTTGTCACGTGCACTGCATCAGGTCCAGAGACAAAGTCCAATGTCCCCAATGGGGTCGAGGTGAATCGGGCAGTACCCGGGCGTATGGAAGGACCGTTCAGAAGGCTGATAACAGAGGGGAAGAAGCTGTTCCTGAGCCTGGTGGTGCGGGCAGAGATGTCCAAGGTTCTCCCCAGTCAAAATGGGGAGTGAGGGGTCGCTGGGCGGTGGTGCTGGGCTGAGGATGAGCAGTCAGTTTGCTGCACCCCTTGTGTCCGGTACGCACACAGCGGCACGACTGATCTTCAAAGAGGGGTGGTGTTCCCGTGGGTACGGGCATCCGCCCTGTCTTGCTCGGCCTCCTCTGATGCTATCAGGAGCAGGAAGTCAATCATACTTAACGTCTGGCCCAATTACAGCAGGCGAGGAACACCCACGTAAACAGAGACAGCACAAGGGGTCGGCCCTGTCCCCACACTGGGGGGGGGTGCGATAACCCCGCCTGTAGGTCCACTATCACCACCCCCCCCTCCCCCCGCAGCCCAGTCACCCCCACAGGGGACAGGGGGGCAATGATACTCACCCACAACAGAATGGAATGGGGGGGGCAATGATACTCACCCACAACCAGTACCCCCCTCCCCCACACTGACTGCCCTGCCTCCCCCACACTGTACCCCCCCCCCCACACTGTACCCCCCCCCCCCACACTGTGCCCCCCCCCCCCCCACACTGTACCCCCCCCCCCCACCCTCCCCCACACTGTACCCCCCCCCCCACCCCCCCACACTGTACCCCCCCCCCCCACACTGTACTGTGCCCTCCCCCACACTGTAGGAACCTCCCCCACACTGTACCCCCCTCCCCCACACTGTGCCCCCCTCCCCCACACTGTCCCCCACACCCCCCTCCCCCACACTGTACCCCCCCTCCCCCACACCCCCCCCCCACACTGTACCCCCTCCCCCACACTGTACCCCCCTCCCCCACACTGTACTCCCCCTCCCCCACACTGTGTCCCCCCCTGTGCCCCCCCCCCACACTGTACCCCCTCCCCCACACTGTACCCCCCCCCCCCCCACACTGTACCCCCCTCCCCCACACTGTACCCCCTCCCCCACACTGTACCCCCCCCCCCCACACTGTACCCCCTCCCCCACACTGTGCCCCCTCCCCCACACTGTACCCCCCCCCCACACCCCCCCCTCCCCCACACTGTACCCCCTGTCCCCCACACTGTACCCCCTCCCCCACACTCCCCCACCACACTGTACCCCCTCCCCCACACTGTACCCCCCCCCCCCACACTGTGCCCCCCTACCCCCCCCCACACTGTACCCCCCTCCCCCACACTGTACCCCCCTCCCCCACACCCCCCCCCTCCCCCACACTGCCCCCCCCCCCCCCCCACACTGTACCCCCCTCCCCCACACTGTACCCCCCCCCACACCCCCCCTCCCCCACACTGTACCCCCCCCCCCCACACTGTGCCACTGAGGGTAGGTATTTATGAGGCACTTCCTGCGATGAGCTGCAGGACTGCCCTCTGCGGACAGACGATGGATATTTCCGTCCACGACTGGCGGTGTGTGGACCCTGCTTCTCCCCCCCCACAGCGCTGATGCACGTCACGACTGGGCTGCACAGTCCACAGCACACCCTGATTCGTCACATGGATGGCCAGGCAGGGTCCATGCTGCCCTGTGTGGAGCTCAGGGTGAATGAAGCCTTGCCTCCACTCGCTCACACCCCCCACTGCTGGAGTCATCTCCCCGCGAGAGAGGGGGAGGATTTAATAACAACCTGAGCAGCAACTTTTTCACACAGAGAGTGGTGGGTGTGTGGAACGAGGCAGACAGGAAGAACTGCAGATGCTGGTTTACAATAAAAGATAAAGTGCTGGAATAACTCATCGGGCCAGGCAGCATCTCTGGAGAACTCACCTTGGTTTTGTCCCTCCCCCACCTCACATCTGGCTTTTTATATAAAATCTTGAGAGGAATAGATCGAGTTGATGCACACTCTTGCCCAGAGTACGGGAATCGGGAACCAGGGGAAAAGATTTCATAGGAATCTGAGGGGTAACTTTTTCACAGAGAGTGGTGGGTGTATGGAACAAGCTGCCAGAGGAGGTAGTTGAGGCGGAGACTATCTAACGTTTAAGAAACAGTTGGACAGGTACATGGATAGGACAAATTTGGAGGGATATGGACCAAATGCGGGCAGGTGGGACTAGTGTAGATGGGACATGTTGGCTGGTGTGGACAAGTTGGGCGGAAGGGCCTGTTTCCACACTGTGTCACTCCGTGACTCCACCCTCCCCCCTTCAACTACAATCAGTCCGAAGAAGCTTCCCGACCCGAAACATCACCTATCCATATATTCCAGGGATGCTGCCTTGCCCGCTGAGCTGCTCCAGCATTTTGTGTTCTTTTTAACATAGGAGGTAGTTCAGGCAGGTGCAATAACACACCTTAAAGGACACCTGGACAGGTACATGGATAGGAAATGTTTGGAGATGGACGAGTTGGTCAGTATGGACGAGATGGGCCGATGGGCCTGTGTGACTCAGGGCCGCTGAGGCACTGTAAAGTGTGCAGTTGAACCCTGTGCTTGTGCTGGCTATTGAGAGTCTGTGACCAGAACAGCGCGGAAACAGGCCCTTCGGCCCATCAAGTCCGCACCGACCAGCGATCCTCGCACACTAACCCACTAACTCCTACACAAACTAAGAACAATTTACAATTTTTACCAAAGCCAATTAACCTACAAACCTGCACGTCTTTGGAGAGTGGAAGGAAACCAGAGCTCCTGGAGAAAACCCACGCAGGTCACAGGGAGGAACTGCAAACTCCACACAGACAGCACCAGAGCTCAGTATTGACCCTGGGTCTCTGGCACTGGAAGCCAACAGCTCTACCCGCTGCGCCACCGTGCCGTGACCCACCACACTGCCTCGCCCTAGAACCTCTGCCTTGCTTTGATTCCTGTCTTTTTCCTCGCAGGCCCCATGTGGTGCTACCCCACCGCTGCCGGCCCGCCCACTGCCCCCGCTGGGGGACCAGTCGTACGAGGAGGGGGAGCCCTGCGGCCCCATGGCCCCCTGCCCCACGGGTGAGTCACCCCAGACCCAAGGGGGCAGAGAGGGGCTGATCAGTGGGGTGGGGGTGGGGGTCATCTATTTACAAGGGGTAAGATGGTATTTCCAGGTGCTTCATGGGGAGGGAGTCAGTGTTTTATGGGGGTGTGTATCTGGGGTGGTGTGTACCTGGGGCGGTGTGTACCAGGGGCGGTGTGTACCTGGGGCGGTGTGTGTGTACCCTGGGGCTGGGGGTGTGTACCTGGGGCGGTGTGTACCTGGGGCGGTGTGGGGGCGGTGTGTACCTGGGGCGGTGTGTACCTGGGGCGGTGTGTACCTGGGGCGGTGTGTACCCGGTGTACCTGGGGGGCGGTGTGTACCTGGGGGCGGTGTGTACCTGGGGCGGTGTGTACCTGGGGCGGTGTGTACCTGGGGCGGTGTGTACCTGGGGCCGGTGTACCTGGGGCGGCGTGTGTACCTGGGGCGGTGTGTACCTGGGGCGGTGTGTACCTGGGCGGTGTGTGGGGGCGGTGTGTACCTGGGGCGGTGTGTACCTGGGGCGGTGTGTGTACTGGGGCGGTGTGTACCTGGGGCGGTGTGTACCTGGGGCGGTGTGTGTACCTGGGGCGGGTGTGTACCTGGGGCGGTGTGTGTACCTGGGGCTGGTACCTGGGGCGGTGGCTGGGGTGTGTACGGTGTGGGGGGCGGTGTGTACCTGGGGCGGTGTGTACCTGGGGCGGTGTGTACCTGGGGCGGTGTGTACCTGGGGCGGTGTGTACCTGGGGCGGTGGTGTACCTGGGGCGCGTGTGTACCTGGGGCGGTGTGTACCTGGGGCGGTGTGTGTGTACCTGGGGCGGTGTGTACCTGGGGGGCGGTGTGTACCTGGGGCTACCTGTGTTTCCGTGTCTGATGGTCGGGTGTGTTTCCAGACGGCCTGGACTCGGACGAGAGCCTGTACGAGTCGTACGGGGATGAGGAGGGCGTGTGCGGCGCGTGGCACGGACTCTCTGCAGGCACTGCCCGCCCCCCTCCCTCACCCACATCTGTGGCCTCCTCTGGCGCAAACAGTGGCTGGGACGATGGAGCAGGCAGCTCGTGCTCATCAAAGGCCAGCTGCTGTTGGTGGGTATCCCCCCCTCCCCCCTCATCCCCCCCCCCCCCCCCCCCCCCCCTCCCCCTCCCCCCCCCCCCCCCCCCCCCCCCCCCCCCCCCCCCCTCCCTCCCCTCTCCCCTCCCCTCCCCCTCACCTCCCCTCACCCCTCCACCCCTCACCCCGTTGGCAGGACAGGATTTACCCTCAACCTCCCCTCGCCCCTCACTACATCATCGGAGGCTCGTCACGTCTCTACTGTCCCGCAGTGCTGCAGGTGCCTCGTGAACGGGGTCTAACTTGTTGTGCAGGAAGTTTGAGGAGGTTCCTGACCCAAAACGTCACCTATCCATATTCTCCAGAGATGCTGCCTGTCCCGCTGAGTCTCTCCAGCTTTCTGTGTGGATCTTGGGTCTAACTCTCTCCCCTCTGTCCCCGCAGTGCTACAAGTGCCTTGCGGACGGGCTGCCGCTGCTGGAGATGAGCCTGGCAGGGGCCCGCGCTGCCTACAAGTTCAAGCGGGGCCGCAGGGTGGAGCACGAGCTGAAGGTGACGGGCACGGCCCATGCCAGCCTGGTGCTGGGGCTACACACACAGCGACAGGCCCACGACTGGATGAAGGTTTGGAGGTGTTAGCACCAGAGAGATCACAGTTAGATATCGCCGGTTCACTGGTGCACGAACCAGCCACAGACTAGTTACCGGTAGATTGTTACCTGGTATAATAATCACTCACCTGTGGGGTTAACTGCAGCAGGCCATTGCATGGGAAGCAGGTTCCCATCTCCACTGACTCTGCCTGTAACTGGGAAACACACAGAGGTCAGTGCTGCACAGACCGTCTGGCCACCGTCTGGAACTGAGGGTCTTCAACAGGGAGACTGCGGAGAGAGACCTGTGGGTGGAGGGGGAGAGAGGCAGTAGTTGTGAACTGGGTGAGTGTGTGCACTGGGTGATGTGGGAGGAATCAGTGTACGTGGGTGTGTGTAGGTGGGCGTGTGTAGGTGTGGTGGGCGTGTGTAGGTGTGGTGGGCGTGTGTAGGTGTGGTGGGCGTGTGTAGGTGTGGTGGGCGTGTGTAGGTGTGGTGGGCGTGTGTAGGTGTGGTGGGCGTGTGTAGGTGTGGGGCGTGTGTAGGTGTGGTGGGCGTGTGTGTGGTGGGCGTGTGTAGGTGTGTGTGTGTGTGTAGGTGTGGGGGTGTGTGTGGGTGTGTGTAGGTGGGGGCGTGTGTAGGTGTGTGGGTGTGTGTAGGTGGGTGTGTAGGTGTGTGTGGGCGTGTGTAGGTGTGGTGGGTGTGTGTAGGTGGTGGGCGTGTGTAGGTGTGGTGGGCGTGTGTAGGTGTGTGGTGGGTGTGTGTGTGGGTGGGCGTGTGTAGGTGTGGTGGGCGTGTGTAGTGGTGTGTGTGGGGGTGTGTAGGTGTGGTGGGCGTGTGTAGTGTGTGGTGTGGTGGGGGGTGTGTGTGGGTGTGTAGGTGTGGTGGGCGTGTGTAGGTGTGGTGGGTGGTGTGTGTGTGGTGGTGTGGAGGTGTGGGTGTGGTGGGTGTGGTGTGTGTGTGGGCGTGTGTAGGTGTGTGTGGTGTGTAGGTGTGGTGGGCGTGTGTAGTGTGGTGGGCGTGTGTAGTGTGTGGTGGGGTGGGCGTGTGTAGGTGTGGTGGGCGTGTGTGTAGGTGTGGTGGGCGTGTGTAGGTGTGGTGGGTGGGTGGGTGTGTGTAGGTGTGGGTGTGGTAGTGTGTAGGTGTGGTGGGTGTGTAGTGTGGGTGTGTAGGGTGTGGGCGTGTGTGTGGGTGGGTGTGTAGGTGTGTGTAGGTAGTGTGTAGGTGTGGTGGGCGTGTGTAGTGTGTAGGTGTGGTGGGCGTGTGTAGGTGTAGGTGTGGTGGGCGTGTGTAGGTGTGGTGGGCGTGTGTAGGTGTGGTGGGCGTGTGTAGGTGTGGTGGGTGGTGGGCGTGTGTAGGTGTGGTGGGCGTGTGTAGGTGTGGTGGGCGTGTGTAGGTGTGGTGGGCGTGTGTAGGTGTGGTAGGGTGGGGGTAGGGTGTTGACATGGACAGAAAATTGGTTGGCAGACCGGAAGCAAAGAGTAGGAGTCCTTTTCAGAATGGCAGACAGTGGCGAGTGGAGTGCCGCAAGGCTCGGTGTTGGGGCCGCAACTGTTTACCATATCTATTAATGATTTGGAAGAGGGAATTAGGAGCAACACTAGCAGGTTTGCGTATGACACAAAGCTGGGTGGCAGTGTGAACTGTGAAGAGGATGTTAGGAGGTTGCAGGGTGACCTGGACAGGTTGACCATATAACCATATAACAATTACAGCACGGAAACAGGCCATCTCAACCCTTCTAGTCCGTGCCAAACACATATTCTCCCCTAGTCCCATATACCTGCACTCAGACCATAACCCTCCATTCCTTTCCCGTCCATATAACTATCCAATTTATTTTTAAATGATAAAAACGAACCTGCCTCCACCACCTTCACTGCAAGCTCATTCCACACAGCCACCACTCTCTGAGGAAAGATGTTCCCCCTCATGTTACCCCTAAACTTCTGTCCCTTAATTCTCAAGTCATGTCCCCTTGTTTGAATCTTCCCTACTCTCAGTGGGAAAAGCTTTTCCACGTCAACTCTGTCTATCCCTCTCATCATTTTAAAGACCTCTATCGTCCCCCCTTAACCTTCTGCGCTCCAAAGAATAAAACCCTAACTTGTTCAACCTTTCTCTGTAACTTAGTTGCTGAAACCCAGGCAACATTCTAGTAAATCTCTGTACGCTCCCTATTTTGTTGACATCCTTCCTATAATTAGGCGACCAAAATTGTACACCATACTCCAGAATTGGCCTCACCAATGCCTTGTACAATTTTAACATTACATCCCAACTTCTATACTCAATGCTCTGAAACAACCATCCACCATTACTCTCTGGCATCTCCCATTCAGCCACTGTTGAATCCATCTTGCTACAAACAACCATCCACCATTAATACCCAACCATTGAACCTTCTTAACCAACCTTCCGTGAGGAACCTTGTCAAAGGCCTTACTAAAGTCCATATATACAACATCCACTGCTTTACCCTCATCAATTTCCCGAGTAACCTCTTCAAAAAATTCAAGAAGATTAGTCAAACATGACCTTCCAGGCACAAATCCATGTTGACTGTTACTAATCAGACCCTGTTTATCCAGATGCTTATATATATTATCTCTAAGTATCCTTTCCATTAATTTGCCCACCACTGACGTCAAACTAACTGGTCTATAATTGCTAGGTTTACTCTTAGACCCCTTTTTAAACAATGGAACAACATGTGTGCAGTACGCCAATCCTCCGGCACTATTCCCGTTTCTAATGACATTTGAAATATTTCTGTCATAGCCCCTGCTATTTCTACACTAACTTCCCTCAATGTCCTAGGGAATCTCCCGTCCGGACCTGGAGACTTATCCACTTTTATATTTCTCAAAAGTGTCAGTACTTCCTCTTCTTTGAGTGAGTGGGCAGATGCGTGGCAGTTGCAGTATAGTAGAGATAAATGTGAGGTTATCCACTTTGGCGGCAAAAACAAGTGGGCAGATTATTATCTCAATGCGGTTAGGTTAGGTAAGGGGTAGATGCAGCGAGACCTGGGTGTCCTTGTACACCAGTCACTGAAAGTTGGCTTACATGTACAGCTGGCAGTGAAGAAAGCTAATGGAATGTTGGCCTTCATAACAAGCGGATTTCAGTATAGGAGTAAAGAGGTTCTTCTGCAGTTGTATATGGCTCTGGTGAGACCACATCTAGAGTATTGTGTACAGTTTTCGTCTCCTAATTTGATGAAGGGCCGAATGGCCGCCTCCTGCGCCTATTTTCTATGTTTCTAGCTAGATAGCTAGCTAGATGTCTATATACTGGATACCTAAGTAGTTAGCTGGACAGCTATGTATTGGATGGCTAGATAGCTCGCTAGACTGAGCTACGTACTGGATAGCTAGACAGATAGCTACTGGATAGCTGGGTCGCTAGCTATGAGCTATATGCTGGATAGCTAGATTGTTAGCTAGATGGCTACATACTTGATAGCGAGTTACATACTGGATAGCTAACTAGATGGCTACATATGGGGGTGCCTAGAAATAGGGCGGATTTAGAGGAGGGCATGTAAATGGGAGTGGGATTTAGGGGAGGACACCTTTAAATGGTGAATTAGGAGGGCACCTATAAATAGTGAATTAGGGGAGGGCACCTGTAAATAGTGAATTAGGGGAGGGCACCTTTAAAAGGTGCAGTAGGGAAGGCATCTGTAAATGTAGGTTTAGGGGAGAGCACATGTAAAGGAGCAATACAATATGAGCAACAGCAACAACTTTAGTAGTGTGCTAACCAGTTAGCAGAAAGACAAAACATAATCACAACTAAACAGGCTAGATGGCTGCATCCTGTATAACTAGGTAGCTAGCTAGATGGCTATATACTGGAAAGATTGAAAAGACTAGGCTTGTATTCAATGGAGTTTAGAAGGATGAGGATGGATCTTATAGACTTATAAAATTATAAAAGGACTGGACAAGCTAGATGCAGGAAAAATGTTCTCAATATTGGTCGAGTCCAGAACCAGGGGCCACAGTCTAAGAATAAAGGGGAGGTCATTTAAGACTGAGGTGAGAAAAAACTGTTTCTCCCAGAGAGTTGTGAATTTATGGAATTCCTTGCCACAGCGGGCAGTGGAGGCCAAGTCACTGGATGGATTTCAGAGAGTGTTAGATAGAGCTCTAGGGGCTAGTGGAATTAAGGGATATTGGGAGAAGGCAGGCACGCGTTAATGATAGGGGACGATCATCCATGATCACAATGAATGGCGGTGCTGGCTCGAAGGGCCGAATGGCCTTCTCCTGCACCTATTTTCTATTCTATATGGTGGGCGTTGTGTAGGGTGGGTGTGTGTAGGTGTGGTGGGTGTGTGTGTAGGTGTGGTGGGGTGGGTGTGTAGGTGTGGTGGGGGGTGTGTAGGTGTGGTGGGGGGTGTGTAGGTGTGGTGGGGTGTGTAGGTGTGGTGGGGTGTGTGTGGGTGTAGGTGTGGTGGGCGTGTGTAGGTGTGTGGGCGTGTGTAGGTGTGGTGGGGGTGTGTAGGTGTGGTGGGGGTGTGTAGATGGTTGGGTGTAGGTGTAGTGGGTGTGTGGTGGTGGGTGGGTGTGGTGGGTGTGTGTGGGTGTGTGTGGGGGTGTGGGGGTGTGTGGGGGGTGTGTGTGTGTGGTGGGCGTGTGTAGGTGTGGCGTGTGTGGGCGGTGGGTGTGTGTAGGTGTGTGGGCGGTGTGTAGGTGTGGGGGCGTGTGTAGGTGTGTGGGCGTGTGTAGGGTGGGCGTGTGTGTGTGTGTGTGGTAGGTGTGGGGGGTGTGTGTAGGGTGGGTGGGGTGTGTAGGTGTGGTGGGTAGGTGTGGTGTGTGTAGGTATGTGTGTGGTGTAGGTGTGTGGGGTGTGTAGGTGCGGTGGTAGGTGTGTGTAGGTGTGGTGGGCGTGTGTAGTGTGGTGGGTGTGTGTGGGTGTGGGGGTGTGTAGTGTGTAGGGTGGGCGTGTGTGTAGGTGTGGTGTGTGTGGTGTGGTGTGTGTAGTGTGGGTGTGTGTGTGTGTAGTGTGTAGTAGGTGGGCGTGTGTAGGTGTGGGCGGGTGTAGGTGTGTGCGGGTGTAGGTGTGGGGGGGTGTAGGTGTGGGGGTGTGTAGGTGTGTGGGCGTGTGTAGGTGTAGGGTGGGCGTGTGTAGGGTGTGGGGGTGTGGTGGGCGTGTGTAGGTGGGTGGGCGTGTGTGGTGTGTAGGGTGGGGGTGTGTGTGTGCGGTGGGGGTGTGTGTAGGTGTAGGTGGTGTGTGTGTGTGTAGTGTGTGTGGTAGGGGGGTAGGTGTGTAGGTGTGCGTGGTAGGGTGGTGGGCATGTGTAGTGTGTAGGTGGGAGTGGCGTGGGGCACTGCCAACGTGTACTGTGCCCGGGGGACTGGTCATTGTGACCCTCCTTGTTTTACCCGTTTACAGGTTATTGAGGATGTGAGCAGCTGCGGACACTACAGATCCACACCCTGGCACTGCCCATTAGCAGCGAGCAAAGGCACAGAACCTGCCCTCAACAAGGTACGTGTCCCCCTGGCCCACTCACCCAGGCTGGGGGTGTGATATGTGGTGTCACTAGCAACAGCGGGGGGGGGGCATATTGTGCTCACAGGGGGTGGGGGTCAGATGGGGGTGTGTAACCACTGGGCAGGGGAGGTACTTGGTGGGGGGGGGGGTGAGCAGGGATCTCGCTTAACTTTTTTTCCCTGTTGCCAGCCGGGCAACCTTGGCAGCTTTTTAAGTTGCCAAATGACAGTTTAGGTGGTCATTTAAGACGGTGTGCTTGAAGCGTGCGATAATGTGTTCACCCATAGTGCGTAGTTACCAGTCGGAATTATCCTCAATGAAACATTCACATATTATGTCGGCTTCAAATAAAGTAACAAACTAAACATTCACCAATCAAGACATGATATATCCCACAATGATATGCAGCAAAATTATAAGACAGTATCTCAACTCTTTTTACACATTGCAATTAATGTTCTTTAGTTCTTTCCACTTCCAAACAAAAATGTAGTTGGATTATTCAGCGTATGATCAACCTGTGTCAATAAACCTTGACCATGGTAATATACAGTGGCTTGCAAAAGTATTCATTCCCCTTGAACTTTTCCACATTTTGTCACGTTACAACCACAAACGTAAATGTATTTTATTGGGATTTTATGTGATAGACCAACACAAAGTGGTGCATAATTGTGAAGTGGAAGGAAAATGATACATGTTCAAATTTTTTTACAAATAAAAAACTGAAAAGTGTGGCGTGCAAAGGTATTCAGCCCCCTTTACTCTGATACCCCTAAATAAAATCCAGTGCAACCAATTGCCTTCAGAAGTCACTTAATTAGTAAATAGAGTCCACTTGTGTGTAATCTAATCTCAGTATAAATAAATTGTTCTGTGAAGGCCTCAGAGGTTTGTTAGAGAACATTAGTGAACAAACAGCATCATGAAGCCCAAGGAACACACCAGACAGGTCAGGGATAAAGTTGTGGAGAAGTTTAAAGCAGGGTTAGGTTATAAAAAAAATATCCCAAGCTTTGAACATCTCACGGAGCACTGTTCAATCCATCATCCAAAAATGGAACGAGTATGGCACAACTGCAAACCTACCAAGACATGGCCGTCCACCTAAACTGACAGGCCGGGCAAGGAGAGCATTGATCAGAGAAGCAGCCAAGAGGCCCATGGTAACTCTGGAGGAGCTGTAGAGATCCACAGCTCAGGTGGGGGAATCTGTCCACAGGACAACTATTAGTCGTGCACTCCACAAATCGGGCCTTTATGGAGGAGTGGCAAGAAGAAAGCCATTGTTGAAAAAAAGCCATAAGAAGTCCCATTTGCAGTTTGCCACAAGCCATGTGGGGGGCACAGCAAACATGTGGAGGAAGGTGCTCTGGTCAGATGAGACCAAAATTGAAGTTTTTGGCCTAAATGCAAAACGCTATGTGTGGCGGAAAACTAACACTGCACATCACCCTGAACACACCATCCCCACTGTGAAACATGGTGGTGGCAGCATCATGCTGTGGGGATGCTTTTCTTCAGCAGGGACAGGGAAGCTGGTCATAGTTGATGGGAAGATGGATGGAGCCAAATACAGGGCAATCTTGGAAGAAAACCTGTTAGAGTCTACGAAAGACTTGAGACTGGGGCGGAGGTTCACCTTCCAGCAGGACAACGACCCTAAACATACAGCCAGAGCTACAATGGAATGGTTTAGATCAAAGCATATTCATGTGTTAGAATGGCCCAGTCAAAGTCCAGACCTAAATCCAATTGAGAATCTCTGGCAAGACTTAAAATTTGCTGTTCACAGATGCTCTCCATCCAATCTGACTGAGCTTGAGCTATTTTGCAAAGAAGAATGGGCAAAAATTTCAGTCTCTAGATGTGCAAAGCTGGTAGAGACATACCCCAAAAGACTTGCAGCTGTAATTACAGCAAAAGGTGGTTCTACAAAGAATTGACTCGGGGGGGCTGAATACTTTTGCACGCCACACTTTTCAGTTTTTTATTTGTAAAAAAATTTGAAAACCATGTATCATTTTCCTTCCACTTCACAATTATGCACCACTTTGTGTTGGTCTATCACATAAAATCCCAATAAAATAAATTTACATTTGTGGTTGTAACGTGACTAAATGTGGAAAAGTTCAAGGGGTATGAAAACTTTTGCAAGCCACTGTATATGCGTACGTATAGTTGTGAATGTTGCTCATTAAATAACTACAGTTATACTCCATATTATGAGCATTGATTTGCGGTTAAAATGAATTCTGTAATAACGTGTCAACGGTAGCAGTGACAATCGAACACTGCGGTTTTAATGTTCCACGTGTTCACAGATGGATTAAAACAAATAATAACATTGCGAATGAAAACACATTTGATTGCATTCCGTTATCAAACATAGTCAATATTCGCTCTGAAGACATTTCCAGGACAATAGGGTCAGGGAAGGGTGTGTGTGAATCAGTTCGGGGTGGATAGATGGCAGGGTGGGGGGGGGTTAGAAGGCAGTCGGTGCAGAATGGATGGATTGAGGCAGGTGAATTAGTACGTGTTGGTTGGAGTAGGTAAAATTGTGAGGGGAGAGCACGGGGGATGTCAGTGGTGTTGAATGGGGGGAGGGGTTCAGTACGGGATGGATGGGGGTAGACAAAAGTGCTGGTGAAACTCAGCGGGTGAGGCAGCATCTTTGGAGCGAAGGAAATAGGCAACGTTTCCGGTCGAGACCCTTCTTCAGATTGTTCCCCCCATTCTTCTTGAATGGGAGGATCAGTACAGGATGGATGTGGGGGGAGAGATCAGCGCAGGATGAATTGGGGGGGGGGAGGGTCAGTACAGCGTGGAACGGAGGTCTGTGCAGGATGAATGGAGATCACTACAGGATGAATGAGAGGAAGGTGCAGGGTAAATGGAGGGTATGTCAGTATGGGATAATGCGTGGATTAGTACAGGATGGATGGGGGATCAGTACAGGATGGATGGAGGTGAAGTGCAGGACGGATAAGGAAAGGAGTGAGTACAGGGTGAATTGGGGAACCAGTGTAGGATGGATGGGGGGGGGGGGGGGGGGGGGGGGTATGGCGGCAGGAGTATTAATGCACGGTAGGTAGGGCGATCATCGCGCAGGATGAATAGATGGGGAGGGGAGCACACGGGATGTCAGTGAATAGAGGTGGGAATGGGGATCAGTGCAGGATGGAGAGGGGGTCCCACAATATGGGGGGGGGGGGGGGGGGTGGAGGGAGCATACCAGTGAGAGAGAGAGAGGAGGGGGGTGAGGTGGGAAGGAAGGAAGGTCAGCGCTCCTCAGACAACATCGCCCCGCTGCCTTGGCCCTTGGGAACATCTCGCCACCGCATCCCTCCTCCGCCAGCCAACAGCAAGGTGCGGGGCCGAGCGGTGCAGCTCAAAGATCCCATAGTTATAGTATCTTTGGTGCAGCTGCTTCAGAAGGGTTGGAGCAAATGACCGGCTGCGACAGCGGCTCCATCGCCTCCGCCTCTCCCGCCCCCCCCCCCCCCCCCCCCCCGCCTTCCGCCCCCCCGCCCGCCCTGATAAGGGCCTCCGCCTGCAAATCCGCTAACGGCGCTTTCAAAACAAATGCTCCCGCATGCCCGGGTCCCGCATATAGGAAGGATGTCAACAAAATAGAGAGAGTACAGAGGAGATTTACTAGAATGTTGCCTGGGTTTCACCAACTAAGTTACAGAGAAAGGTTGAACAAGTTAGGGCTTTATTCTTTGGAGCGCAGAAGGTTAAGGGGGGACTTGATAGAGGTTTTTAAAATGATGAGAGGGATAGACAGAGTTGACGTGGACAAGCTTTTCCCACTGAGAGTAGGGAAGATTCAAACAAGGGGACATGACATGAGAATTAAGGGACTGAAGTTTAGGGGTAACATGAGGGGGAACTTCTTTACTCAGAGAGTGGTAGCTGTGTGGAATGAGCTTCCAGTGAAGGTGGTGGAGGCAGGTTCGTTTTTTATCATTTAAAAAATAAATTGGATAGTTATATGGATGGGAAGGGAATGGAGGGTTATGGTCTGAGCGCAGGTATATGGGACTAGGGGAGATTATGTGTTCGGCACGAACTAGAAGGGTCGAGATGGCCTGTTTCCGTGCTGTAATTGTTATATGGTTATATGGTTATATATACAGTGGTGGTCTATATATACAGTGGTCTATATATACAGTGGTCTATATACAGTAGTGGTCTCTATATACAGTGGTGGTCTATATATACAGTGGTCTATATATACAGTGGTGGTCTATATACAGTGGTCTATATATACAGTGGTCTCTATATACAGTGGTCTATATATACAGTGGTCTCTATATACAGTGGTGGTCTCCATATACAGTGGTCTCTATATACAGTGGTGGTCTCCATATACAGTGGTCTCTATATACAGTGGTCTATATATACAGTGGTCTCTATATACAGTGGTGGTCTATATATACAGTGGTCTCCATATACAGTGGTGGTCTCCATATACAGTGGTCTCTATATACAGTGGTGGTCTCCATATACAGTGGTGGTCTCCATATACAGTGGTCTCCATATACAGTGGTGGTCTTTATACACCATGCGGCCTTTCACGTGGACCATGGGGAGAGATGTTCAGGACACCAGTGCCTTGGTCAACACCATGCAGATGGTTCCAACCCTCAGATGATCACACATGATGAATTGGCTTCTGTAAATTGAAAATTGTCCCCAGTGTGTAGGGTAGTGCTGATGTACGGGGTGATCGTTGGTCAGCGTGGGCTCAGAGGGCCGAAGGGCCTGTTTCCACGCTGCATCTCTAAAGTCTAAAGTGTTATCAAGGGAAAAGTTGATGCAGGGACTCGACCTATAGTCTGAAGGTCCGCTTATAGAAATAGAATCATACAGCACAGAAACAGGACCTACAGCTCAACTCCTCCATGCAAACAGAGATGTGCCATTTACAGTCACAGTCATAGAGTTGTACAGCACGGAAACAGGCCCTTCGGCCCAACTTTCCCAAGCCAACCAAGATGCCCCAACTATGCTAGTACCATATTTGGCCCATATCCGTCTAGACCTTTCCCATTCATCTACCTGTTCAAATGTCTTTTAAATGCTGTTATAGTACCTGCCTCAACTACCTCCTCTAGCAGTCCGTTCCACATAGGTTTTTGTGGTCTTTATATACAGTTGGCTGGTGTGGCTTTTGATGCCCCTACTATAGGTAAAAGACACTGTGGATTTGCCCATGTTCGGCCGATAAAATAGGAGCATTTAAAGAGACTTTTAGATAGGAGCATGAATATGCAGGGAATGGAGAGGCATGGATATACAGTGGTGGTCTTGGCCTTGTCCTGTAAATGTTTAGAGAGATACAGCAGGGGACCCACTGAGTGCACGCTGACCATCCATCACCCCTTCACATTAGGCCTATGTTATCCAACTTTCACATCCACAAGGGGCAGTTTACAGAGGGCCAATCAACTTACAAACCTGCACGTCTTTGAGATGTGGAAGGAAACTGGAGCACCCGGAGGAAACCTACGTTAACGCAGGGAGGACGTGCACACTCCACACAGACAGCAGTTGTGGTTGGGATCGAGCCCGGGACACTGGCGCTGTGAGGCAGCGGCTCTACCCGCTGAGACACTGTGCCGCAATAACATGCCACAGTCTTGCAGCTGCTGCTTGAGTGGGTTGTGTTTTAACCAGAGAAGGTTATTGGCTGCAACCTTCCCTCCAT
The DNA here is from genome assembly GCF_028641065.1 of Leucoraja erinaceus. Classification (NCBI taxonomy): domain Eukaryota; kingdom Metazoa; phylum Chordata; class Chondrichthyes; order Rajiformes; family Rajidae; genus Leucoraja; species Leucoraja erinaceus. Next base: position 41,484 of record NW_026576469.1, on the reverse strand, counting down.
TGATGAACTGTACACTGCAAGGGCCAGGAAGCGAGCGGGCAAGATCATCTCTGACCCCTCTCACCATGGCCATAAACTCTTTGAATCACTTCCCTCTGGAAGGCGACTCCGGACTGTCAAAGCTGCCACAGCCAGTCATAAAAACAGTTTTTATCCATGAGTAGTTGCTCTACTCAACAGCCAAAAATCTGTAGCCTTCCTTTGATCTGGTATTTTGTTGGTTCACATGCTTGATCAATGGTGTTTTATCATTAATGTTTTATTATTATGAATGTTTAGTGTTTTCTGAGTCATTCGTTCCAGTCACTGTATGTCATGTTGTTACTTGCGGGCGGAGCACCAAGGCAAATTCCTTGTATGTGAATACTTGGTCAATAAACCTACTTACTTACTTTACAAACATAAAACATAGAACAGTACAGCACAGGAGAAGGCCCTTCGGCCCACAATGTCTGTGCCGAATATGATGTCAGGACCAGCTCTAATCTGTCTGCACGGGATCCATATCCCTCCACTCCCTGTATATCCATGTGCCTCTTCATAAGGTCATGAATTCCACCATGGTCTATTCCACCATTCAAATCATGGCTAATCTATCTCTCCCTCCTAACCCCATTCTCCTGCTTTCTCCCCATAACCCCTGACACCCGTACTAATCAATAATCTATCTATCTCTGCCTTAAAAAATATCCATTGACTTGGCCTCCACAGCCTTCTGTGGCAAAGAATTCCACAGACTTGTTCTGCACGTTTGCTCTGAGCATCAGCTAGGTGTGCTGTTTTCATTCATGCATTACTTTCCAAACTGCATTTCCTGAGGCCAGATTTCTAACATCTTGGGGTGAATTGGAAAGGAAAGCACCTGAAGGTGAAAGGGCAGCTGCCCGGGACCAATCCACACAGACAGACAAGAAAGACTTCAAAGCAGCGATGGATCCATTGCCTGGTAAGTGGGGTGTTCACCAGGAACATCGTCAAACAACATTTAACACCAAGCTGGAAAGGGTGTGGAGATTATTGACCAGGATGTTGCCAGGACTCGATGGCCTGAGCTGTAGGATGACTATTATCTAAATGGCAGCCAATTAGGAAATGGGGAGATGCAACGAGACCTGGGTGTCATGGTACACCAGTCATTGAAAGTAGGCATGCAGGTGCAGCAGGCAGTGAAGAAAGCGAATGGTATGTTAGCATTCATAGTAAAAGGATTTGAGTATAGGAGCAGGGAGGTTCTACTGCAGTTGTACAGGGTCTTGGTGAGACCACACCTGGAGTATTGCGTACAGTTTTGGTCTCCTAATCTGAGGAAATACATTCTTGCCATAGAGGGAGTACAGAGAAGGTTCACCACACCGATTCCTGGGACGTCAGGACTTTCATATGAAGAAAGACTGGATAGACTCGGCTTGTACTCAGTAGAATTTAGAAGATTGAGGGGGGATCTTATGGAAACTTACAAAATTCTTAAAGGGGTTGGACAGGCTAGATGCAGGAAGATTGTTCCCGATGTTGGGGAAGTCCAGGACAAGGGGTCACAGCTTAAGGATAGAGGGGAAATCCTTTAGGACCGAGAGAGGAGGAAAACATTTTTCACACAGAGAGTGGTGAATCTCTGGAACTCTCTGCCACAGAGGGTAGTTGAGGCCAGTTCATTGGCTATATTTAAGAGGGAGTTAGATGTGGCCCTTGTGGCTAAAGGGATCAGGGGGTATGGAGAGAAGGCAGGTACGGGATACTGAGTTGGATGATCAGCCATGATCATGTTGAATGGCGGCGCAGGCTTGAAGGGCCGAATGGCCTACTCCTGCACCTATTTTCTATGTTTCTATGTTAGATAGGCTCGAACCCTGTAACCCTGGAGGATGAGGGGTGATGTTATAGAGGCGTATAAAATCATGAGAGGAATAGATCGGGTAGATGCACAGAGTCTCTGCCCAGAGTAGGTGAATCGGGAACCAGAGGACATACTCTAGGTTTAAGATGAGGGGTGAAAGATTTAATGGGAACTTGAGGGGTAACTTTTTTTCACAATGAGTGGTAGGCGTATGGAGCAAGCTGTCAGAGGGGGTCATTGAAGCAGGTACGTTTAAGTAACATTTGGACAGGATCGTGGATGGGACAGGTTTAGAGGCTATGGGCCAAACGCAAGCAGGTGCGAGTAGTGTAGATGGGATATGGTGGTCAGTATTGGCAAGTTGGGCCGAAGGGCCTGTTTCCACACTGTATGATCAGATGAAATAAGGTGTGAGAGAGGACACACGGAGGTTTGGTCTAAGAGGGATGTTAATCAGAGGAGGAAAGAAAGATGCAGAGGTGGGGAAGTTCAAGGAGGGAGTCCCAGAGCGGAGGAATAGACAAGGGAGGACAGGGGTGTGAATGTCCATGACTCGGAGTGGGGTCGCGGTGAAGGGGATTGTAGAGGCAGGTGGAGCGAGAACTTGAAGGATTTAAAAGCAAAGGTGGCCTGTAAACGGCAATATACAAATGTAAATAGGGAGGCAGAGTTTTGAATGTCCAGAGGGGAGGGGAGTGTGGGGGGGAGGGGAGGGATGAGGGGGGTGGGGAGGGAGAGGGATGGGGGTGGGGGGGGTGGGGGGGGGGGGGGGTAGTAGTGGGGAGAAGGAGGAGAAAAACAGTACAGCACAGGAACAGGCCCTTCGGCCCACAATGCTTATGCCCAACATGAGGCTGTTAAACTGATCACCTCTGCCTGCACGTGACCCCCGTCCCTCCACTTGCTGCTGCGTTCCCGTGTGTTGACTTCAGCAAGAGTTACTGTGACTCCTTGCTCCAGTCCTCACTCTTGGCCAACAGCCCTGCTCCCCGACTATAGTCCCAGCGCAGTCACCCCCCCTCTCCCACCCCCCCCCCATCCCCTTCCACTTCCCCTTCCCTCTCCCCTTCATATCCCCCTCCCCCTCCCCCTCCCCATCCCCTTCCTCCTTCCCTTCCCTCTCCTCCTCTCCATCCCTCTCCCCCTCCCCTTCCCTCTCCCCCTCACATCCCCTCCTCCTCCTCCCGTCCCTCTCTCACCCCATGACCCAGCGACCATGTGTGTGTGCGCGCGTATGTCATGCCCCACTGTGTGTGTGTGTGTGTGTGTGTGTGTGTGTGTGTGTGTGTGCAGAACGGAAGGCGTTGCCACGTCTGGAGGAGAAGATGCGTCGCCTGGAGCAGGCGGTGCTCCGTGCCAAGGAGAGGGTGAAGTCCGGCTCCGAGCTCAACCTGCTCTCGCTCAGCAAGACCTTCAAACGCGCCTCCTGTGGGCACAGCCTGGCGCTGTTCTCCTCCAGCTCTGAGACGGCCGACCCAGAGGTTGGTGCCCGGTGAGGTGAAGTTTGGTCATCCCCGGTGTGGTGAGGTACCAAGTGAGGTGCCAGTGTGGTGAGGATGTGCCCAGTGTGGAGAGTGCCACACGGTGCCCGTGTCGATACAAGTCTGCACCGCACCACTCACTCACTGGTCCATGTCACTCACTGATCCTTTACCTCAGTGCCAATGCCTTGCATCGCCCCCCTGCACCACTGCCCTGCACCCTTCCCCTGCACCACTGCCCTGCATCCCTCCCTTGTGCCGCTCCCCTGCAGGACCCCTTGCACTGGGGGAGCTGTGCTGGACCAACGTGGGGTGTCTGGCATCGGAGGGTGCTGTGGGTGGTATACATGGTGAGCGGAGGCTCCAGAAACCTGGGATCATCTGTGTGGAGTTTGCACGTTCTCCCCGTGACCGCGTGGGTTTCCTCCGGGTGCCCCGGTTTCCTCCCACATCCCTGTAGGTTCAGCGGCTTCTGTAAAATGCCCCCTAGTGTGATCAGTCTCAGCCTCGAGGCACGGAGGCGCAGAGCGTAAAGGTCATACATCACAGATGCAGGCCCTTCGGCCCACCCTGCTCATGCTGACCATCAGTACATCTACGCTGAACCTTTTTACCAACATGTGGTCGGTGGCCTGCTCTGCCTCAGTGAGTTGCTGCTGTCCACACCCCGATTAAACATTGTGAGAGTCTCTGCCTCCACCCAGACTGAACATTACAACCACCCTCCGTCCTAAAATAATCTTCCTTAGATCCCCTCGAAACCTTTCCCATTGCCCACCCTCTGATTATAACGCCTCTTTCACGAGCAAGGAGCCTTACTATCTACTCCACGGTGCTTTATATAGTTTTGTACTCTCTGTCAGGCCCCACCGCTCCTCGGAGCACAGACCCAGCCAATCTCTCATTAGGGAAGTCCCATCCCTGTCAACATCCTGGTGAAAACAGGACACGGAGTGCTGGGGGAACTCAGCGAGCCAGGCCACATCGCTGGAGAACATTGAGAGGTGACGTTTCAGGTTGGGACCATTCTTCACACTGATTGTGCTGGAGGAAGAAAACTGGATGTGGGGTGAAGGTGTGACAGCACCTGGTGAGTGATAGGTGGATACAGGTGAGGGGGGATATTGATTGGCAGACGTTTGGACAAAGGGCACAGATGGAAAGATAAAACGTGTGAGGTAAGGATGAAAGAGTGGATTGTGAAGCCAGAGGAAGGAATGTGGATGAAAAAGGATAAAACTGTCCAGTCCTTCTCCGCTCTCTTCCCTATTACCCCCCCCCCCCCCCTCCCCTTCCGCCTCCCCCCCCCCCCCCCTCCCCACCGATATGACTTCATCTGGCCACAATTCCCACCTCTTCCACCCTGACCTCACACCTTTTGTCTTTTCATCTCTGCCTATCAACCCCACCTCCTTCCCCATCACCTTCATCCACCTATCACTTGCCAGGCTTTGTCCTGCCCACCCCCTCATCCAGCTTTCTCCCCTCTACTGCAATCAGTCCAAAGTAGGGTCCCAAACTGAAACACTGCCTATCCATGTTCTCCACAGATGCTGCCTGACCAGTTACTCCAGGACTAGGTGTCATTTGTTTCTTAGCAAACCAGCATCTGCAGTTCCTTGTGTCACCATCCTGGTGAATCTCCCCTGCACCCTCCCTCCTGCACCATGGACCAGGCCTGAACATCATATTTCAGCTATGTTCTAGCCAAAGGTTTATAACAGCATACTTCCATCCTAAACACTTTAACTGCCCCTCCCATTCCTAATCTGACCTTTCTCCTGGGCCTCCTCCATTGTCAGAGTGAGGCCCAGCGCAAATTGTAGGAACAGCACCTCATATTTTGCTTGGGCACTTTACACCCCAGCGGTATGAACATTGACTTCTCTAACTTCAAGTAGCCTTTGCTTTCCCTCTCTCTCCATCCTTCCCCCTTCTCAGTTCTCCTACCAGTCTTACGACCATATTTTATCTCTATTTGCTGTGTTGTTACCTTCTCCCAGCTAACATAGAAACATACAAAATAGGTGCAGTAGTAGGCCATTCGGCCCTGCACCGCCATGCAATATGATCATGGCTGATCATCCAACTCAGTATCCCGTATCTGCCTTCTCTCCATACCCCCTAATCCCTTTTGCCACAAGGGCCACATCTAACTCCCTCTTAAATATAGTCAATGGACTGGCCTCAACTACCTTCTGTGGCAGAGAATTCCAGAGATTCACCACTCTCTGTGTGAAAAATGATTTTCTCATCTCAGTCCTAAAGGAATTCCGCCTTATCCTTAAACTGTGACCCCTTGTTCTGGACTTCCCCAACATCGGGAACAATCTTCCTGCATCTAGCCTGACCAACTCCTTAAGAATTTTGTAAGTTTCTATACGATCCCCTCTCAATCTTCTAAATTCTAGCGAGTACAAGCCAAGTCTATCCAGTCTTTCTTCATATGAAAGTCCTGACATCCCAGGAATCAGTCTGGTGAACCTTCTCTGTACCCCCTCTATGGCAAGAATGTCTTTCCTCAGATTTGGAGACCAAAACTGTACGCAATACTCCAGGTGTGGTCTCGCCAAAACCCTGTACAACTGCAGTGGAACCTCCCTGCTCCTATACTCAAATCCTTTTGCTGTGAATGCTAACATACCATTCGATTTCTCCACTGCCTGCTGTACCTGCATGCCTACTTTCAATGACTGGTGTACCATGACGCCCAGGTCTCGTTGCATCTCCACTTTTCCTAATTGGCCACCATTCCGATCATAGTCTACTCTCCTGTTTTTGCCACCAAAGTGGATAACCTCACATTTATCCACATTATACTGCATCTGCCATGCATTTGCCCACTCACCCAGCCTATCCAAGTCACATTGCAGCCTCCTAGCATCCTCCTCACAGCTAACACTGCCCCCCAGCTTCGTGTCATCCGCAAACTTGGAAATGTTGCATTCAATTCCCTCGTCCAAATCATTAATATATATTGTAAATAGCTGGGGTCCCAGCACTGAGCCTTGTGGTACCCCACTAGTCACTGCCATTGTGAAAAGGACCTATTTACTCCTACTCTTTGCTTCCTGTTTGCCAGCCAGATCTCTATCCACATCAATACTGAACCCCCAATACCGTGTGCTTTAAGTTTGTATACTAATCTCTTATGTGGGACCTTGTCGAAAGCCCTCTGAAAGTCCAGATATAACACACCCACTGGTTCTCCCCTATCTACTCTACTAGTTACATCCTCGAAAAATTCTATAATTCTATAATGTAATGGGACAAAGATGTAGCAGGATAATTAAATTAAACCAATACGTCGCTTCTGACTTCATGTAAGCGGAAACAAGTATGTTCCCAGAAATGATCGGCAACCAGAGTTCAATTAAAGGGAAGTTTCAGTTCAGTTTATTGTCACGTGTACCGAGATACAGTGAAATGCTTTTGTTGTGTGCTAACCAGTTAGCAGAAAGACAATACATGATTATAATCGAGCCGTACTGTGTCCATTTACAGACTAGTAGAAGGGAATAATGTTTCGTGCCAGGTAACGCCACCAAATTCTGTTCAGGGAAACTGCGAGGGTCACCAAAGAGGTAGATAGTAGTTCAGCACTGCTCTCTGGTTGTGGTGGGATGATTCAGTTGCCTGATAACAGCTGGGAAGAAACTGTCTCTGAATCAAGAGATGTGTGTTTTTCACACTTTGACACCTTTTGCCGATGGGAGAGGGGAGAAGAGGGAGTGGCCAGGGGTGATTATGCTGCTGGCCTTGCCGAGGGAGCATGAGATATAAGTGGAGTCAATGGAAGGGAGGTTGGTTTGTGTGATGGTCTGGGCTGTGTTCACAATTCTCTGCAATTTCTTGCGGTCTTGGATGGAGGTAATTAGTATTGGTAAAAAATAAACCAATGATGGACTGGAAGCCAGTTTATTTTCAGTGCCTGATGCTGAAGGAGATCAGTGGGTGCACTGATGTCGTGTCCTAGGACTCTCCGGATGACGGAACAGTTCCTACAGACTGGAGGCCTGGCAATGTAATCCCACGATGAGAAGGAAGGAGAATGTCGGTACCACGGACCTGTTTACCTCATGTCAGCAAAGTCATCATCGGTTTATAAAAGGGAAATTAATATTTGACAAACCCGTGGGGTTTTTGAGGTTTTAGCTGCTAAAATAAATAGGACATAGAACGGTACAGTACAGGAGCAGGCCCTTCGATACACAATGTCTGTGCTAAACAAGACACCAGTCATAGACCATAGAACAGTACAGCCCATGAACAGACCCTTCGGCCCACAATGTCTGTACCCGACAGAATCACAAATTAAATTAATCTCCTCTTCCTGCACGTGATCCATATCCCTCCATTCCCTGCATATCCATGGGCCTATTACATCTTCTTAAATGTCTATCCTTTCTGCCTCCACTACCATCCCTGGCAGCACATTACAGATATACACCACCACACTCCACTGTGTAAAAGAATCGCCCCATTCATCTTCTTTAAACTTTGTCCCATTCATTGGAAGGTTCTCACTGACTACCTTATTTATGCTTCTCATAATTTTATATACTTCGATCAGGTCTCCTCTCAATCTTCGACATTGCCACCATCCCCTGCAGCTGAAATCCCGTTATTTAATATCCTGCCCATAACATAGAAACATAGAAATTAGGTGCAGGAGTAGGCCATTTGGCCCTTCGAGCCTGCACCGCCATTCAATATGATCATGGCTGATCATCCAACTCAGTATCCCGTACCTGCCTTCTCTCCATACCCTCTGATCCCCTTGGCCACAAGGGCCACATCTAACTCCCTCTTAAATATAGCCAATGAACTGGCCTCAACTACCCTCTGTGGCAGAGAGTTCCAGAGATTCACCACTCTCTGTGTGAAAAAAGTTTTCCTCATCTCGGTTTTAAAGGATTTCCCCCTTATCCTTAAGCTGTGACCCCTTGTCCTGGACTTCCCCAACATCGGAAACAATCTTCCTGCATCTAGCCTGTCCAACCCCTTAAGAATTTTGTAAGTTTCTATAAGATCCCCTCTCAGTCTCCTAAATTCTAGAGAGTATACACCAAGTCTATCCAGTCTTTCTTCATAAGACAGTCCTGACATCCCAGGAATCAGTCTGGTGAACCTTCTCTGCACTCCCTCTATGGCAATAATGTCCTTCCTCAGATTTGGAGACAAAAACTGCACGCAATACTCCAGGTGTGGTCTCACCAAGGCCCTGTACAACTGCAGTAGAACCTCCCTGCTCCTATACTCAAATCCTTTTGCTATGAAAGCCAACATACCATTCGCTTTCTTTACTGCCTGCTGCACCTGCATGCCTACCTTCAATGACTGGTGTACCATGACACCCAGGTCTCGCTGCATCTCCCCCTTTCCCAATCGGCCACCATTTAGATAATAGTCTGCTTTCCCCGTTTTTTTTGCCACCAAAATGGATAACCTCACATTTATCCACATTGTACTGCATCTGCCAAACATTTGCCCACTCACCCAGCCTATCCAAGTCACCTTGCAGTCTCCCAGCATCCTCCTCACAGCTAACACTGCCCCCCAGCTTAGTGTCATCCGCAAACTTGGAGATATTGCCTTCAATTCCCTCATCCAGATCATTAATATACATTGTAAATAGCTGGGGTCCCAGCACTGAGCCTTGCGGTACCCCACTAGTCACTGCCTGCCATTGTGAAAAGGACCCTACTCCTACTCTTTGCTTCCTGTTTGCCAGACAGTTCTCTATCCACATCAATACTGAACCCCCAATGCCGTGTGCTTTAAGTTTGTATACTAATCTCTTATGTGGGACCTTGTCGAAAGCCTTCTGGAAGTAAGACCTGGGTGTAGAAATAGCCGGGGCTATGACAGAAATATTTCAAATGTCATTAGAAACGGGAATAGTCCCCGAGGATTGGCGTACTGCGCATGTTGTTCCATTGTTTAAAAAGGGGTCTAAGAGTAAACCTAGCAATTATAGACCTGTTAGTTTGACTTCAGTGGTGGGCAAATTAATGGAAAAGATACTTAGAGATAATATATATAAGCATCTAGATAAACAGGGTCTGATTAGGAACAGTCAACATGGATTTGTGCCTGGAAGGTCATGTTTGACTAATCTTCTTGAATTTTTTGAAGAGGTTACTAGGGAAATTGACGAGGGTAAAGCAGTGGATGTTGTCTATATGGACTTTAGTAAGGCCTTTGACAAGGTTCCTCATGGAAGGTTGGTTAAGAAGGTTCAACTGTTGGGTATAAATGCAGGAATAGCAAGATGGATTCAACAGTGGCTGAATGGGAGAAGCCAGAGGGTAATGGTGGATGGCTGTTTATCGGGTTGGAGGCAGGTGACTAGTGGGGCGCCTCAGGGATCTGTGTTGGGTCCTTTGTTGTTTGTCATGTACATCAATGATCTGGATGAAGGTGTGGTAAATTGGATTAGTAAGTATGCAGATGATACCAAGATAGGGGGTGTTGTGGATAATGAAGAGGATTTCCAAAGTCTACAGAGTGATTTAGGCCATTTGGAAAAATGGGCTGAATAGATGGCAGATGGAGTTTAATGCTGATAAATGTGAGGTGCTACACCTTGGCAGGACAAATCAAAATAGGACGTACATGGTAAATGGTAGAGAATTGAAGAATATAGTTGAACAGAGGGATCTGGGTATAACCGTGCATAGTTCCTTGAAGGTGGAATCTCATATAGATAGGGTGGTAAAGAAAGCTTTTGGTATGCTAGCCTTTATAAATCAGAGCATTGAGTATAGAAGCTCGGATGTAATGTTAAAATTGTACAAGGCATTGGTGAGACCAAATCTGGAGTATGGTGTACAATTTTGGTCGCCCAATTATAGGAAGGATGTCAACAAAATAGAGAGAGTACAGAGGAGATTTACTAGAATGTTGCCTGGGTTTCAACAACTAAGTTACAGAGATAGGTTGAATAAGTTAGGTCTTTATTCTCTGGAGCGCAGAAGGTTAAGGGGGGACCTGATAGAGGTCTTTAAAATTATGAGAGGGATAGACAGAGTTGATGTGGACAAGCTTTTCCCTTTGAGAATAGGGAAGATTCAAACAAGAGGACATGACTTCAGAATTAAGGGACAGAAGTTTAGGGGTAATATGAGGGGGAACTTCTTTACGCAGAGAGTGGTGGCAGTGTGGAATGAGCTCCCAGTGGAAGTGGTGGAGGCAGGTTCATTGGTATCATTTAAAAATAAATTGGATAGGCATATGGATGAGAAGGGAATGGAGGGTTATGGTATGAGTGCAGGCAGGTGGGACTAAGGGAAAAAAAAAATTGTTCGGCATGGACTTGTAGGGCCGAGATGGCCTGTTTCCGTGCTGTAATTGTTATATGGTTATATGGAAGTCCAGATACACCACATCCACTGGTTCTCCCCTATCCACGCTACTAGTTACATCCTCGAAAAATTCTATAAGATTCGTCAGAAATGATTTACCTTTCGTAAATCCATGCTGACTTTGTCCAATGATTTCATCACTTTCCAAATGTGCTGATATCCCATCTTTAATAACTGACTCTAGCAGTTTACCCACTACCGATGTTAGACTAACTGGTCTGTAATTCCCCGTTTTCTCTCTCCCTCCCTTCTTAAAAAGTGGGGTTACGTTTGCTACCCGCCAATCCTCTGGAACTACTCCAGAATCTAAAGAGTTTTGAAAGATTATTACTAATGCATCCACTATTTCTGGAGCTACTTCCTTAAGTAACGGTGGTGGTGTCTGCAAATTTGTAAATTGGATTGGATTTGTACTTGGCTACAGAGTCGTGGGCGTACAGGGAGTAAAGTGGGTGAGGACACGTATCTGTGGAGCACCAGTGTTGAGGATTATCGTACAGGATGCCCCCTATCTTCAATGGTTGGGGTCTGATAGGGTCTTGCCATTATGTGGGACCTTAGGACAGTCTAAATACACCCATATGCATTAATTTTCTGAGGTACTGCACTTTGGGAGTTCAAATGTATACAGCTACATAAAAGATGTGTGCACAAAATTATAGCATGTGTGCTTGAAAATGGGTTGGTAAACAGTAACCATGGGGAACAGTGTGGGAAGGAACTGCAGATGCTGGTTTAAACGCTGGAGTAACTCAGTGGGACAGGCAGCATCTCTGGAGAGAAGGAATGAGTGACGATTCGGGTCTCAACCCTTCTTCAGACTTCAGTCCTGCTGAGTTACTCCAACATTTTGTGTCTAACCAAAAGGAGTGTATTTAAATATAAATACATTAGATGTATCTGTGCCCATGGCCCAGTGATTCATGATGTGTCAAAGATTCAGATAAGGGAAGCAGAGGTGTTTCTACCTTGGCCGCCAACACAAAGCTAGCTGGAATGATGAGTGGTGTGGACGATGCTGGGACTTCGAGGCAATTTGGACAAAAATGGCAGATGCAGCATGCTGGATGAATGTGAAGTTGTCCGCATGGGTAGGCAAAGTAACGTGTGGGTAGGCAGTGATAACCTGTCGGCTATTGCTGCAGGAGATTTCAAATACAGGAGCAAAGATGTGTGAGTCTAGTGGTGTCAGGGATGACAATCACTTCACCCAAACCCTCGTGGCAGGTGAACACGTGATGTAATCTATATATAGTGAAGGACAATAGTAACGAGAAGGAATCTCTTCTCGCTCTCTCTTTCCCACTTTCTCTCCCCTTCCTTGTCTCTGGTTGGAACTGCCTTGGTGTTTATGGAGTGGGCTGAAGAGGTGCAGGTCGGTAAATCTAATCCCCACATATTGGCCACGACCTTTGCTCCTTTGGCTGTGGCCTCGGCTCAATGCCGAGCGCTGTCCATGGGGCTGGGTGTGTTCAGCTGGACCCTGTCCATGGTGCTGGGTGTGTACTGGTAGCCAGACCCTGTCCATGGTGCCGGTCTTCAGGCCTGTCTGCCGTTAACAAAAAACAAGCTTTGTCAAACTGCATTTAAACATGACCTTGGCCAGGACACCCTGGAGTGTTGGATGTGTTTTGCAGACAGGAAATGCAACTAAAGTTCCTGTTCGAGTGGCGTTCATTGTCATGTGGTTTAGGTTTGAGTTTACTATAGTCACGGTGCAGTGAAAAGTTTCATTCTGCATGTATCCAATCTAATCAGATAATATATATAAACATAATCAATCCAAACTCCAGTACAATATGTGGAGCAAAGTGGCAGATACAGAGTGCAGAATATAGTTCTCAGCATTGTAGCTCACCAGGTCCACAGACAAAGTCCAATGTCTGCAATGGGGTAGAGGTGAATCAGACAGTACCCCCAGCTTATGGAAGGACCGTTCAGAAGCCTGATAACAGAGGGGAAGAAGCTGTTCCTGAGTCTGGTGGTGCGCGCTTTCAAGCTTCTGTATCTTCTGCCGGATGAGAGGGGGGGGGGGGGGGGGGGAACAAAGAATGACCAGGAGTGGGATGTCTTTTTTAGTTTAATTTAGAGATACAGCGTGGAAACAGGCCCTTCGGCCCATCGAGTCCACACCAACCAACCCCACATACTAACACTATCCTACACACACTAGGGACAATTTTTACACTATTCCAAACCATTTAACCTACAAACATGTACGCCTTTGGAGTGTGGGAGGAAACCGAACTTCTTGGAGAGAAAACCCATGCAGGTAACGGGAGAACATACAAACTGTAGGCAGGCAGCACCGGGTAGGCAGGATCAAACCCGGGTCTCTGGCGCTGGAAAGCAGCAACACTACAGCTGCGACACCATAATCTTTGCTAATGTTGGCTGCTTTCCCGAGGCAGGGTGAAGTGTAGATGGAGACAATGGTGGGAAGTCTGGTCTGCCTGATGGACTGGGCTACATCCACAACTTTCTGCAAATTTTCGAGTCTTCTGCAGAGCTGTTGCCAAACCAAGCTGTGATGCAAGCCGACAGTCTGGTTTCTGTGGATGTTTGTAAGTGATTGGAGACATCCAGGGGTTCCTAGACATCCTGAGGAAGTAGAGGCATCGTTGAGTAGAGGCATCAATGTGTCTTCTTGGCTGTGGCGACAATGTTGTTGATCCACAACAGATAATTGATGATATTAACACCATGGAACTTGAAGCTGTCACCCATTTCCACCGGCACCAGTGATGCTCTTTGGGGCAAGTACTCCACCACTCGTCCTGAATTCCATAACTAGCTCCTTCAACTTGCTGACATTGAGGGAGAGGCTGTTGTCTGGACCGTGTAACTAAGTTCTCTGTCCACCAGTACAGTGAGATACAGAAACAATGAAAAGGTCCTTTGTCCCAACTTGCCCACACCGGCCAACATGTCCCAGCTACACTAGTCCCACCTGCCTGGATTTGGTCCATATCCTTCTAAACCTGTCTTATCCATGCACCTGTCAAACTGTTTCTTAAACGTTGGGGTAGCCCCAGCCTCTGGCAGCATATCACCCCTCAGATTCCTAATAAATCATTTCCCCTACACCTGCATCTACCCGATCTATTTCTCTCATGATTTTATACACCTCTATAAGATCACCCCTCATCCTCCTGCGCTCCAGGGAATAGTCCCGCCCTGCCCAACATCTCCTGATAGCTCAGACCCTCTAGTCCTGGCAACATCCTCGTAAACTTTCTCTGTACCCATTCCAGTTTGACAACATATTTCCTATAACACGGTGCCCAGAACTCAACACAATACTCTAAATGCGGTCTCACCAACGTCTTATACAACTGCAACATAACCTCCCAACTTCTATACTCAATATGCTGACTGATGAAGGCCAATGTGCCAAAAGCCTTTTTGACCACCTTATCTACCTGTGACTTCACCTTTAAGAAACCATGCAACTGCACACCTCGATCCCTCTGCTCTACACCCAGACCCCTATCATTCACTGTGTAGGTCTTGCCCATGTTAGACTTCCCAAAATGCAACACCTCCCATTTCTCTGTAAAAAGAAAAAGGACTGTAAAAAAACCGACCACAGTGCAAAATCGTATTCACATTGATTCCTAGAATGAGCAGAGGTGAGAATGGGTCAGGCAAATCTGTATTCACCCGAGTTTAAACGTATGAAAGGAGATCTCTTGATGCACAAAATATCAACATGAGACTTCCTTCTGACTCTGACTACTATGGATAAACTTTAAACCATAATCAAACATGGAACATTACAGGTCGCAGATGCTGATCAATCTGCGGACCGACCTTGGATCCGAGCAGAAGACGGCGACATCGTCCATGTACAGGGAGGTCTTTACTTGAATGCCTCCACTGCCTGGCAATGTCACTCCTCTTATGCTCGCATCCTTCCTGATGGACTCGGCAAAAGGTTCAATACAGCAGACAAACAAGACAGGAGAGAGAGGGCAACCCTGCCTGACTCCAGACCTTACAGGGAAACTGTGATTCCCACCCATTGATTTGGACTGCACTACTGATATTGGTGTAGAGCAGTTTGATCCAATTTCGGATTCCCTCCCCAAACCCCATTTTAGAGAGCACGTCCCTCATGTACGTGTGCGATATCCTGTCGCAGGCCTTCTCCTGGTCCAAGCTGACTAGGCAGGCATCCACCCGTCTGTCCTGCACGTAGGCAATGGTATCTCTCAGCAGCGCTAGGCTGTCTGAGATTTTCCTGCCAGGTACAGCACAGGTTTAGTCCGGGTGGATTACCCGTCCCAAAGCAGACTTGACCCGGTTGGCGATGGCCTTAGACAGGATCTTGTAATCTACATTCAACAATGTTATGGGTCTCCAATTCTTTATATCCTTCCTCTCCCCCTTCTGCTTGTAGATTAGGGTAATGCTGCCTTTCCTCATGGAGTCTGACATGCTGCCTGCTAGAAGCATGTCGTTGTACACTTCCAGCAGGTCCGGGCCCACCCAGTCCCACAGAGCCGAGTACAACTCAGCCGGTAAGCCATCGCTTCCGGGAGTTTTACTCGAGTCAAAGGAGCGGATGGAGCCAGTCAGCTCCTCTAGGGTCAGTGGTTGGTCCAGACTCTCCCGCTTGCTGTCCTCCAAGACCTCCGTGATAGAGGACAGGAAGTTCTGGGAGGCGGTGCTGTCTGTGGCCTTTCTGTCATACAATTCCGTGTAAAAGGATTTGCAGACCCTCAGCATGTCTGTCTGCGAGGATGCTACCGAGCCGTCCTCCTCCCTAAGGCTGTTGATCACAGAGCTCCCCCTGTGAACCTTATGGAAGAAGAAACGTGAGCACGTCTCATCCTGCTCCACATGGCGGACCCTAGATCGGAAGATGATCTTGGAGGATTCAGAGGTAAAGAGCCGAGCTTGCCGGTCCTTCACCTCTCTAAGTTCCTCCCTCACATCCACCCCCCTCGACTGCAGAAGGAGCAGTTGTTGCAAATCTGTCTGGAGTTGACACAATTCCCTCTGACTCTGTCTTGCTTTCTGAACCCCTTTGGCTATGAAGAACCTCTTAATGTTCTCCTTGGTTGCTTCCCACCAGAGTGTCGGGGAGTCAAAGAGGGGCCTCACCGTTCTCCAACATGCGTAGTCCCTCTTTAGCTCCTCAACGTTCTCTGGGGTCAACAGCTTCACGTTTAACTTCCATGTCCCTCTGCCTGCCTTCCGGTCCTCCTGTAGGTGACAGGAAGCCTGAAGGAGGCAGTGGTCAGAGAAGAACACCGGCGTGAGGTCGGTGTGTCTCACCGTGACGGCCTTCGTGGTGAAGACGAAGTCTATCCGGGATCGGGCTGAACCGTCCGATCTCGACCAGGTGAACCGCGGCTGTGACCCGCCTGCAGGGTCGCTGAAGGCGTCGTGCAGCTTTGCGTCTTTTACCGTTTCCATCAGGAACTTGGACGTGATGTCCAGTCTGTTGTCGGCACTGCCGGATCGTCCAGCCGCATCAATGATGCAGTTGAAGTCACCGGCCAGAACGAGCTGCCGGGACGTGGCCAACAGCACTGGGAGCTGCTGGAGAACGGCCAGCCGCTCGCTCCGCACGGGTGGGGCATACACATTTATCAGCCGGAGCGGAGAACCACGGTACATAACATCCACCACGAGGAGACGCCCCGCAACCACCTCCCTGACCTCAGTGATGGCGAAGTTCCCTCCCCGCAGCAAGATCCCCAGGCCGGAAGCACGACAGTCATTGCCCCCCGACCACACCGACAGTCCGTGGGGCCACCATCGCGACCACCTCCGATAGCAGCGGAGGTGTGGCAACCCGCACTCTTGCAGAAAAGTCACATCTGCCTTGACCTTGGCCAGGTACTGTAAGGCATTAACACATCGCGCAGTGCTCTTCACACTGCGCACGTTTAAGGATGCCAGTTTCAGCTCCATTAGAGTCACTGACCACTTTCCTGTTTCCTCATGCCCACCGCTTCAGCGAATTGGCGCATCTGTCCTGGGTTCAGGTACCCGCCCTCCTCAACGAGTTGGGTTTCCTGTGTCGTAACCAGAGGTGTCGTTGGGGGGGGGCTGCTCGTTTTACCCCCTTCTGGGTGCGCCGCTTCCCCCGTCTCTCGTGGTTGGGGCACGGTGACTAACTTACTGCTCCCGGTTGCCCGGAGCTGGGGCCCATCGGCCGCTACAAAGCTCCCAGTTGCCTGGAGCTGGGGCCCATTGGCCTCTACAATGCTCCCGGTTTCCCGGAGCTGGGGCCCAACGGCCACTGCACTGCTCCCGATGCCCTGGAGCTTGGCCCCACCGACTGATGCGATGATCCCGGTCTCCAGGGCCTGGGGCCCATTGGCCGCTGCACTGCTCCCGGTTGCCCGGAGCTGGAGCCCCTCGACCGCTGCTCTGCTCCCGATGTCCTGGGGCTGGGACCCCTCGACCGCTGCTCTGCTCTCGATCTCCTGGTGCAGGTGAACAATCGGCATGGACCTTCTCCTTTCCTCCCCGGTTTTCTTCTTGTGGGGTTTCCCGGTTGCCTCATCCTCCGACGACGAGGAGAGGTTGCTGCCTTCTGTCAGGGAGAGAGACCATTTTTTGGGGGTTTTTTTGCGCTTGCCAACCCCTTCTGGCCTCTGCTCCTTGTGACCCTTCTGGTGTTTTCCATGCCTCACCATCGTCCAATTCTGCTCTCCTCCCTCCTCCTCCTCCATTGACTCTCCCTCCTGGGCTTGGTGCTGGTGTTCTTCTGGCACTTGAGGGCTCGAGGTGGTTGGGCTGTCCTCATCCCTATTTCCCCTTTCTGCTGGGGGCTTGGCAGTGGTAGTGGGTGTCTCACCTGCCCTGGGGGTGCTGGAAACCGCCCCTCTTGTTGCCTGTGCATATGAGCAGGCTCTTTTTGGGCAGGCCCTGTAAAGGTGGCCTCCCTCCCCACACAGGTTGCAGTTCTTGTTGGCCTGGCAGTCTTTGGTCTCGTGGCCCTCCGTTTTACAGTTTTTGCAGACCACTGCAGTGCATTGGGCCACCACATGCCCAGGTTTGTTGCATTTTCTGCATAGTCTGGGCTGCCCCACGTAACTCAGGTAGCCTCTGTTCCCTCCAATTGCGAAAACCGAGGGAGGGTGGAGGAGAGCTCCTTCCTTGTCCATCCTCAGCTTTACTTTTACCTGCCTCTTGCTTGTCCAAATCCCATGCAGGTCCTTCACGTCCATGCAGTTCCCTGCTCCGTCGACGTAGCGAGCAAGGAAGGTGAGGACATCCACTACGGGCACATGTGGGTTGAACATGTGCACCGTGATCGTCCTTTCTTTTTGGTTTGGGAGGGTGAAGAGCGGCTGTACCTTTAGTAAGGACATCGGAGCTTCGTTCCCCTTCTGCAGATCTTTCATAAACTTTTGCCATCCCGTCGGAAGTACAAAGGTGACATCAAAATATCCATTACCCGGGAAGTCCTGGAGGCAGTAGATATTGCGGATACCCTGTCCTCTCGCTCCAATTGCAGCTGCCATTGCTACGATTTTTACACCGCAATCTGCAGCTCTTGTCCGTAATGGATCGCCAGGACTGCTCTTAGAAGAACAGATAGCTCTTGCACTGTTCTAATAAGAACAGATGATCTCTTTTACTACAAAATTGATAAGAACAGATACTACACTTGATCTTAGCCAAAAGGCCGAGAAGTGGAGCAAGAAAGCGGAGCAAGATGGCGGGGGCTGGTTGCTAAAATGGGTCATAAATCGCCCATGAACGCACTTCACTTTTGCGTGAGAGAAACCCATCTTGCTCCGCCATAGGATCTTTGCTTCCCACCTTGGAGATTTGTGTGCATAAAAGCATATTATTCTGTTTTTAGTTTTATAATCAGGGGAGAGCGCGAACGCAGTCCCCCACTACCACAAATTTTGCAGTCGAGTATCCCGCATTTGGGGACATCGCAGGCGTCAGCACACCCGAAGTGCAATGGGATAGCCTCGTCCTGGGAGAACCTCCTTTTTGATCAAGGTGTCTCCCCTGCCAGGTAAGTATGCTAGAAACTCGTCGCTCACACACTCCCAACCACTGCCATTACACCTTAATGTCATGGCGAGGTACAATTTGATTATCTTTTTTATTGTTTTATTATTACAGCCTGTCTAGACGACGAGCGATTTCAATATATTTCATTTTGTCCTTCATGTCGTTTGCATACTTTCATGCTTATTATTCGCTCTTCTTATTTGCATATTTTCCTTAAAAGGAAGCAGCGCTTGCCGAGCGCTAACCTGTAATTACTAGACCTCGCCGCTGGGTGTCAGGTTGCTACAGACAGCTTTTCATTCACCAACGTGGCTGCGATTCTGTGACCCTGTGTCTGTGACAATCACCAACCTGATTGAGATTCTTGAAGAGGTGACCAAGGGGACTGATGAAGGCAGATTAGTTTAGAGATACAGCGTGGAAACAGGTCCCTCGGCCCACTGAGAACGCGCCGAACAATGATCACCACTGCACATGAGCCCTATCCTACACATTATCCTACACATTATCCTACACACTATCCTACACACTATCCTACACACTATCCTACACACTATCCTACACACTATCCTACACACTATCCTACACACTATCCTACACACTATCCTACACACTATCCTACACATTATCCTACACATTATCCTACACTATCCTACACACTATCCTACACATTATCCTACACATTATCCTACACACTATCCTACACACTATCCTACACACTATCCTACACACTATCCTACACACTATCCTACACACTATCCTACACACTATCCTACACACTATCCTACACACTATCCTACACACTATCCTACACACTATCCTACACACTATCCTACACACTATCCTACACACTATCCTACACACTATCCTACACATTATCCTACACACTATCCTACACACTATCCTACACACTATCCTACACACTATCCTACACACTATCCTACACACTATCCTACACACTATCCTACACACTATCCTACACACTATCCTACACACTATCCTACACACTATCCTACACACTATCCTACACACTATCCTACACACTATCCTACACACTATCCTACACACTATCCTACACACTATCCTACACACTATCCTACACACTATCCTACACACTATCCTACACACTATCCTACACACCTACACACTATCCTACACACTATCCTACACACTATCCTACACACTATCCTACACACTATCCTACACACTATCCTACACACTATCCTACACATTATCCTACACACTATCCTACACACTATCCTACACACTATCCTACACACTATCCTACACACTATCCTACACACTATCCTACACACTATCCTACACACTATCCTACACACTATCCTACACACTATCCACTATCCTACACACTATCCTCACTATCCTACACACTATCCTATACACTAGATAGATAGATAGATAGCCTTTTATTGTCCAACATTATCCATTGCCCCCTGCTGTTGTACAGCAGTGCCGCCTGCTGGTGCACGGTGATATTACAGACCATGTTCTGCAGGACTGCCTGTTGGCCACTATGTGGCGCTGCCCAGCCGTCCCCTCCTGTATCACTGTGCTAAGCTGCCACCTTCAGGTGAGGCAGAGGTTCACCTGCACCTCCTCCAGCCTCATCTACTGTATCCGCTGTTCAAGATGTGGACTCTTATACATGGGCGAGACCAAACGCAGACTGGGCGATCGCTTTGCAGAACACCTTCGCTCAGCCCGCCTGAACCAACCTGATCTCCAGGTTGCTAAACACTTTAATTCTCCTTCCCATTCTCACACTGACCTTTCTGTCCTAGGTCTCCTCCATTGTCAGAGTGAGGCTAAACGCAAATTGGAGGAACAGCATCTCATATTTCGCTTGGGCAGCTTACAGCCCAGTGGTATGAATATTGATAAGTGATACATAGATCAGCTTAGGTTTGATATTCAGATGGTTACACAAAAAGGCTGGAGAAACTCAGCGGGTGCAGCAGCATCTATGGAGCGAAGGAAATAGGCAACGTTTCGGGCCGAAACCCTTCTTCAGACTGATCGGGGGCGGGGGTGGGTGGGGACAAGAAAGGGAAAAGGAGGAGTAGCCAGAAGGCTGGAGGATGGGAGGAGACAGCAGGGGAGCTGAGGAAGGGGAGGAGACAGCAAGGACTAACAAAATTGGGAGAATTCGATGTTCATGCCCCCGGGGTGCAGACTCCCCAAACGGAATATGAGGTGCTGTTCCTCCAATTTCCGGTGCTGCTCGCTGTGGCCATGGAGGAGACCCAGGACAGAGAGGTCAGAGGCGGAGTGGGAGGGGGAGTTGAAGTGCTGAGCCACCGGGAGGTCAGCTTGGTTATTGCGGACTGAGCGGAGGTGTGTTCGGCGAAACGATCGCCCAACCTCCGCTTGGTCTCACCGATATAGATCTGCTGACATCTAGAGCAGCGGACGCAATAGATGAGGTTGGAAGAGATGCAGGTAAACCTCTGTCGGACCTGGAATGATTGCTTGGGTCCTTGAACGGAGTCGAGGGGGGAGGTAAAGGGACAAGTGTTGCATCTCTTGCGGTTGCAAGGGAAAGTGCCCGGGGAGGGGGTGGACCGAGAGGGAAGGGAAGAATGGACAAGGGAGTTATGGAGGGAGCGGTCTTTGCGGAAGGCAGATATGGGGGGAGATGGGAAGATGTGGCGAGTAGTGGGGTCACGTTGGAGGTGGCGAAACTGACGGAGGATTATTTTTTGTATGTGACGGCTGGTGGGGTGAAAGGTGAGGACTAGGGGGACTCGGCCCTTGTTGCGAGTGCGGGGATGGGGAGAGAGAGCAGTGTTGCGGGGTATGGAAGAGACCCTGGTGCGGGCCTCATTTATGGTGGAGGAGGGGAACCCCCGTTCCCTGAATAGTGAGGACATTTCAGATGTCCTGGTGTGGAACGCCTCATCCGTGGAGCAGATGCGGCGTAGACGGAGGAATTGGGAGTAGGGGATGGAGTCCTTACAGGAAGCAGGGTGGGAAGAAGTGTAGTCCAGATAGCCATGGGAGTCAGTGGGTTTATAGTGGATGTCGGTTAGAAGTCTATCACCTGCAATGGAGATAGTGAGGTCAAGGAATGGTAGGGAAGTGTCGGAAATGGTCCAGGTGTATTTGAGTGCCGGATGGAAATTAGTGGTGAAGTGGATGAAGTCAGTCAGTTGTGTGCGGGTGCAGGAGGTGGCACCAAAGCAGTCGTCGATGTAGCGGAGGTAGAGGTTGGGGATGGGGCCCTGGTATGTATTGAACAAGGATTGCTCGACGTAACCTACAAATAGGCAGGCATAGCTGGGGCCCATGCGTGTGCCCATAGCTACGCCTTGTATTTGGAGGAAGTGGGAGGAGTCGAACGTGAAGTTATTGAGGGTAAGGACCAGCTCCGCTAGGCGGAGGAGAGTGTCAGTGGCTGGGTATGGGTTGCTTCTCTGGTCGAGGAAGAACCGGAGGGCTGTGAGACCATCGTGGTGGGGGATGGAGGTGTATAGTGATTGGACGTCCATGGTGAAGATGAGGGGGTGAGGGCCTAGAGAATTGAATGCGCGGAGACGACGGAGAGTGTCTGAGGTGTCTTGAACATAGGTAGGGAGGGATTTAACCAAGGGTGATAGGATGGAGTCAAGGTATTTGGAAATGAGTTCGGTGGGGCACGAACAGGCGGAGACAATGGGTCTTCCGGGACAATCAGGTTTGTGGATTTTAGGGAGAAGGTAGAATCGGGCTGTGCGGGGCTGGGGAACGATGAGGTTGGAGGCTCGGTCGGGTAGGGCATTGGAGTGGATGAAGTTGGTGATGGTGCTGGAGATGGTGGCCTGGTGCTCGTCAGTGGGGTCATGGTCCAGGGGTAAGTAGGAGGAGGTGTCCGATAGTTGGCGCGTGGCCTCAGCTTTGTAGAGATCGGCGCGCCAGACTACCACGGCACCTCCCTTGTCAGCGGGTTTGATAACCAAATCTGGGTTGTTGCGGAGTGAGTCGATGGCAGAACGTTCATGTGGTGAGAGATTGGAGTGAGACAGGGGAGTGGAGAAGTTGAGGCGGTTGATGTCGCGACGGCAGTTATTGATAAAAAGTTCTAAAGCCGGAAATTGGCCACGAGGGGGGTTCCACGAGGAGGGGGTGCGTTGGAGACGGGAAAAGGGGTCATCAGTGGGGGGCGAGGACTCCTTCCCATGGAAGTACGCTGTGAGGCGGAGGCGACGGTAGAAGCGCTCCAAGTCGTGGTGGGCGCGGAATTCATTGAGGTGGGGACGGAGGGGGACAAAGGTAAGACCTCTGTTGAGGACAGACCGTTCGGTGTTGGAGAGGGGGAGGTCGGGGGGGATGGTGAGCACCCAGCAGGGATGGAGGTTGGGGCCGGAGGAGGGCAGGTGGGTGGACTGGGGACGAGGCGATGTGTGGTGGGGGGGTGGTGGGTGGTCAGGGGGTGGGGGGTGAGAGGGCTGTGGTGTGGGTGGGGGAGAGAGCAGGGCCACACAGTTAGAGGGGGTGGGGGGAGACTCAGTCGAACTGCCACTGAGGTAGACCAGGCTGGGTCGACTGGCATTAGGACCCAGTGGAGTCAAACCCAGGAGAGTGGGAGTGGGCAGCGTGAAGGCTTCAGGCCCAGTGGAGAGTCCAAGCTCCAGGTGAGGCGACGGAGGTGGAACAAAGGCCAGTGATAAGAACGGAAGGTGTGAGACAGGTTGGGAGAGGTGTAGAGTATAGAGCCAGAAGGAGGAAAGTAGAGAGATGGGAGTGGGGGGGAGTGAAGAGGGGGACAGTGGTGGATGGAGTGTGGGGGGAGTGTGGCGGAATAAGTGGGAGACCAGGTGAGGCACTGAGGAGGGAAGCAGCGGAGAAGAGAGGATGGTGGGGGGGGGGGGGGGGGTCAAGTAGTCACCTAAAGATGAAAAACTAGTAAAAGGGGCGATGTTATCGAGATGTGTAAGATCATGAGGGGAATATATAGGGTCAGTCAGATGTGTAGGAGGGAGGAGGGATCACAGAGGGTGTGCAGTAAAATAGAGTGCTGCAAAACTCTCATTGGAGAGAGGAGAAGAACTTCTTCAAAGCAGGAAAAGCTTGAGGAGATTTTGCTGTGGAGCAGACAAAATGTGTTGGGAGGAACAGCAGATGTTGGTTTAAATCAAAGAAACTGGAGTAACTCAGCAGGTCAGGCAGCATCTCTGGAGAAAAAGAATTGGTGACATTTTGGGTCAAGACCATTCTACAGACCAAAGCATTTTGAATTAAGGTTCTGGAATAGAACTTGGATCTAAAATCTTCTAGATCAAAGCACAGTGTACTGTGGAAATACGTACAGCATTTATCTCTAAATGTTTGGTATATTTTGATAAATCAGAGGATATGACAATTTAGAGATAAGCCCAGTAAACACCACTATGCCAGGTGTTTCCTGCCAGCTCAACATGCAGCAGGTTTTACACAGACTTGCTGTGCCTCTGCAGAATGTGGCCAGTACATTTTACATACAGGCTTTAAAATATGAAGGGCAATGTTCAGCGTTACCATCTCACCAGACCTTTCCTAATTGTGTGTAGGGTACATAGGTTATTGCTGATGCATGCAAAAATTATCATTTCTGCAAGAGGATGTGTTATTAGAATTCATAACTTAAAATCTGCTGCAAATATCCAGCAAAATGCCACAACTACCCACAAAGGGCAATCATGGGTTTTGTTTTGAAGACATTTGGGCCCCAGATCTGAGAAAGGGTGTGCTGGCTCTGGAGAGGGTCCAGAGGAGGTTTACAAGAATGATTCCAGGAATGAGTGGCTTTGCATATTATGTGCATTTGATAGCACTGGGCCTCAACTCGCAGGAGTTTAGGGATTTTAGAAGGTTTGCGAGGGGGGGGGGGGGAACTCATTGCAGTTTCCAGAATAATGAAAGGCATAGATAGAGTGGATGTTCCCACTGGTGGGAGAGTCTAGGACCAGAGGTCATAGCATCAGAATTAAAAGTCGCTGTTTTAGAAAGAAGGTGAGGAGGAAGTTTAGTCAGAGGGCAGTTAATCTGTGGAACTCATCGCCTCAGTGGATTGTCCAAAGGTCATCCTGATGCATGTCTTGCCTCCTAACACAGTCCTTTACAAGCTGTACCTGGGCACAATATCTACAGGTATAATCGTCAGGGTCTCCAGCAGTTGTCCAACCTTCCTACATCCTGATTGAGGAGCATTGAACCAATTTACCTGCCACCACCGCTGCATTCACCCAAGAAAGAAAAAATCAATCACAAGACTCACACACAAGCGCAGAATTTACATTATCCACTAATCACCTTGACCCTCCCCCACACACAGCACCTGACCCACCCCATGCCCCCATCCCCCTAGCATCTGAAACACCACCCTTCCCATTAATGCACAATCTTTTATCTAGAGTAGGGAAATCAATAACCAGATGACAAAGGTTTAAGGTGACAGGGAAAAATTCATTTGAAATCCAAGGGACAACTTTTTACACAGAGAATGGTGGGGTTTCTGGTCCGAGCTGCCAGATGAGGTATAGTAGCTGTGGCTGGCACTATAACAGCATTTAAAAGACACATGGAGAGATACATGAAAGGAAAGGTTTAGAACCATATGGGTCAAATGTGTGCAAATTAGACTTCCTCAGATGGGGCAATTTGGTGAGCATGGACAATTGGGGCTGTCGAGCCTGTTTCCGTGCTGTATGACTCTATGACAGATGGATAACTTGCCCCATGTGATGCTGCGAAACAAGATGAGAGTGCAAGATATTAGAGGGAAGATACCTGCATGGATAGCAGGTTGGCTGAACGGCTGAAGGACAAGAGTGGGGAAAAGGGACTTTTTGTGATGGGCTACTGGTGACTTGTGGTGTTCTGTTGGGGTCGGGGTTGAGGCCGCTGATCTTCACATAGTTTATCAATGATTCGGATGAGGAAATTGATGGATATTTGGCCGTTTGCAGATGATACAAAGTTAGGTGGAGGAGTAGCTAATGTAGAGGAAGCAGGGAGTCTGCAGAAGGACAGGTTGGAAGAGGTGGAATATGGAATACGGTGAAGCAAAGTGTACAGTCATGCACTTTGATAGTTGGACTAAAGGCATAGACTATTTTGTAAATAGGGAGAGGATTCAGAAATCTAAGGTGCAAAGGGGCTTGTTACTGCTGGTGGAGTGGTCCCAAAAGATTAATTTGCAAGTTAAATCAGTAGTAAGGAAGGCAAATGTCATGTTAGCAATCATTTTGAGAGGACTAGAATATAAAAGCACGGATGCAATGCTGAGGCTTTATAGGATGCCCAATCAGACTGCATTTGGAGTTTTGTGAACAGTTTTGGTCCACATATCTGAGTAGGGATTGGCTAGCATTGGAGAGAGTCCAGATGAGATTGATGAGAATGATCCCAAGGAGGTTAACGTATGAGGAGCATGTGAGGGCTTTGGGCCTGTACTCGTGTGTGTTTAGAAGGATGAGTAGGAATCTCATTGAAACCTACTAAATAATGAAACCACCATACAGCGTGGATGCTGAGAGGATGTTTCCAGTAGTGGGAAAATCTAGGACCACAGGGACCATTGGAATAAAAGGACATCATGTTACAATGATGAGGAGGATAGCAAAATGATTTGAGTATAGGAGCAGGGAGGTTCTCCTGCAGTTGTACAGGGTCTTGGTGAGACCACACCTGGAGTATTGCGTACAGTTTTGGTCTCCTAATCTGAGGAAGGACATTCTTTCCATAGAGGGAGTACAGAGAAGATTCACCAGACTGATTCCTGGGATGTCAGGACTTTCATATGAAGAAAGACTGGATAGACTCCGTTTGTACTCGCTAGAATTTAGAAGATTGAGGGGGATCTTACAGAAACTTACAAAATTCTTAAGGGGTTGGACAGGCTAGATGCAGGAAGATTGTTGGAAAGGGGGAGATGCAGCGAGACCTGGGTGTCATGGTACACCAGTCATTGAAGGTAGGCATGCAGGTGCAGCAGGCAGTAAAGAAAGCGAATGGTATGTTAGCTTTTATTGCAAAAGGATTTGAGTATAGGAGCAGGAAGGTTCTACTGCAGTTGTACAGGGTCTTGGTGAGACCACACCTGGAGTATTGCATACAGTTTTGGTCTCCAAATCTGAGGAAGGACATTATTGCCATAGAGGGAGTGCAGAGACGGTTCACCAGACTGATTCCTGGGATGTCAGGACTGTCTTATGAAGAAAGACTGGATAGACTTGATTTATACTCTCTAGAATTTAGGAGATTGAGAGGGGACCTTATAGAAACTTACAAAATTCTTAAGGGGTTGGACAGGCTAGATGCAGGAAGATTGTTCCCGATGTTAGGGAAGTCCAGGACAAGGGGTCACAGCTTAAGGATAAGGGGGAAATCCTTTAAAACCGAGATGAGAAGAACTTTTTTCACACAGAGAGTGTGAATATCTGGAACTCTCTGCTACAGAGGGTAGTTGAGGCCAGTTCATTGGCTATATTTAAGAGGGAGTTAGATGTGGCCCTTGTGGCTAAGGGGATCAGGGGGTATGGAGAGAAGGCAGGTACGGGATACTGAGTTGGATGATCAGCCATGATCATATTGAATGGCGGTGCAGGCTCGAAGGGCCGAATGGCCTACTCCTGCACCTAATTTCTATGTTTCTAGGTTTCTATGTTCCCGATGTTGGGGAAGTCCAGAACAAGTGGTCACAGTTTAAGGATGAGGGGGACCGAGATGAGAAAAACATTTTTCACACAGAGAGTGGAGAATCTATGGAATTCTCTGCCACAGAATGTAGTTGAGGCCAGTGCATTCGCTATATTTAAGAGGGAGTTAGATGTGGCCCTTGTGGTTAAAGGTATGGAGAGAAGGCAGGTACAGGATACTGAGTTGAATGATCAGCCATGATCACATTGAATGGCGGTGCAGGCTCGAAGGGCCGAATGGCCTACTCCTGCACCTATTTTCTATGTTTCTATGTTTCTATTATTTTGCCAGAGGTTAGTTTATTTGTGGAATTCATTGCCACAGACGACTGTGGAAGCCAAGGCATTGGGTATTTGTAAAGCAGAGATTGAAAGGTTATTAATTATCAAGGAAGACAAATGTGAGGAAGAAGGTGGGAGAATGGGATTCAGAGGGAAAGATCAACCATGAATGAATTGTGGAATAGAATCGATGGGCCAAATGGCCTTATTCTGCTCCTATGACATGAACATAAAAACATTAGAGCATGAAATATGTCTGTTCTGTTCTGCATTGGAGACTGTGATACAGGGCACAACAAAAATGAATTAAATGTGCATTCAGCATGGTGTGGTATTTTCAGGTGGCTGCTGAGAGTGCGGGTGGGCTGGGTGCTCTGAACTGTTTGCAAATTGCCAAAGCACCTGGTGGAGGAATGATGGAAATGAGAAGAGCACCCACATGGTCTGGATCACACTGTGGACACTGGGATCAACCATCTCCTCTCTGACGGTAAGCTTCTTTAACTATATGCTTCTTGGATGCAGGTATCAGCTCGGTGACTCGTTTCCATTTCAAATTCAATAGATAACAGACAATAGGTGCAGGAGTAGGCCATTCGGCCCTTTGAGCTAGCACCGCCACTCACTGTGATCATGGCTGATCCTCCACAATCAATACCCTGTTCCTGCCTTCTTGCTATATACCTTGACACTGCTATCTTTCAGAGCTCTATCTAACTCTCTCTTGAAAGCATCCAGGGAATTGGCCTACACTGCCTTCTGAGGCAGAGAATTCCACAGATTCACAACTCTCTGGGTGAAAAGGTTTCCCTCATCTCTAATCTAAATAGTCTACCCTTATTCTTAAACTGAGGCCCCTGGTTCTGGACTACCCCAACATCGGGAACATGTTTCCTGACTCTAGCGTGTCCAAACCCTGAATAATCTTATATGTTTCAATAAGATCCCCTCTTATCCTTCTAAATTCCAGAGTATACAACCCCAGTCGCTCCATTCTACCAACGTATGACAGTCTGCCATCCACTTTCTTCACTGCCTGCTGTACCTGCATGCTTACTTCAGTGACTGATGAACATGGACCCCAAGATCCCGTTGTGCTTCCCCTTTTCCCAACTTGACAACATTCAGGTAATAATCTGCCTTCCTGTTTTGCCACCTAAGTGGATAACCTCACATTTATCCACATTAAACTGCATCTGCCATGCATCTGCCCACTCACCCAACCTAACCAAGTCACCGTGCAATCTCATAGCATCCTCCTCACAGTTCACACCCCCACCCAGCTTTGTGTCATCTGCAAGTGTGTTAAAGTTACTTTTAATCCCTTCATTGGTTTCTCAAGAGAAGGCGAAAGAAAGAAAATGGATGGGACAAACCCATTAATGGGCAGGTTCATTCTCATTGGTGCATTCGAGCAGACTGCAGTTCACGCCTTACTTCGTTCAAAATCTATTGGTTGTTTGGAGCAAAACATCATTTACTGTGAAAACAGTTATCAAAGAATCAACTCTCAGATACGTTAGTGTGTCAGAAGATCTTGGAGAGACCATTCTATGTCCGTAGTGGGTGTTCAGTTGAAGTCCTGGTGTCATCGCTGCAATTGGCCGCTGGGAGAATGCTGCGGTCCTTCTTGACTTTGGTTGTATTGCAGATTTGGAACTGTGAGTTCATTGAGAATGTTGAAAGTATTCGGTGATCAATTAACATGATATTTATTATTATACTCTATATTCCCGTATCTTTATAGCTACATAATTGAACGTTGTGGTGTATGGACTGTGGATAGATGAAAATATTTATTCTCTGAATGGAGACACAAGGGCCCGCAGATGCTGCTTTACGAACAAAGACACAATTTGCTGGAATAACACAGCGGGTCAGGCAGCGTCTCTGGAGAACTTGGATAGATGACATTTTGGGTTGGGACCCTTCTTCACACTGTTGCTGCCTGATCCACAGAGTCACTCCAGCACTTTGTGGCTTATGTTGTGATGAAAAAATAGTGATCTATTAAATTGATGATAAAGTTCTGCCACGTGTGAAATTTCCACCTGTCCAGATCAGGGGTTTGTGTGTTTTTATAATGAGAGCACAGGAGCAGAGATGAGAAAATATGTTCATTTACTTCAAATTTTTGACGGGAGAAGTGGTCTATTCAAATGTGGCAATTATGTTTATAAATAATTCATTATTTTCTAATATTTTCTAACTGAGCCATTTGGTAATTAGTTGCTGACTTCTGTCGGAACAGTGTGTGTTTGGATAATGTTGCCAAGATTAACATATTTAACGTCCCATTCCGATTTTGTCAAACAGATTTAAACGTGAAATTTCACCCACGGGAATGTTCTTCAGTCACAGATCAGTCCACCCGCAAGACTCGGGTCTTGTGTACTGCAATTCAGAAAGAGATTATTAATCTGAATTGATCAGAGGTATCGGGCGGTCACTGTTGGTACAGAGTACATCGGAGTCCGGAGAGTATAAACTCCTTGAGGTGAACAACAGCATCCAAAGCTGCAGCTGTTGCTGACTGAAGCCGCACACACATTCTTGTCGCTGATAGTGATCAGTTGCAGCTTCTTTTATCCCCCATATAGAAACATAGAAACATTGAAAATAGGTGCAGGAGGAGGCCATTCGGCCATTCGGCCATTCATTGTGATCATGGCTGATCGTCCCCTATCAATAACCCGTGCCGGTCTTCTCCCCATATCCCTTGACTCCACTAGCCCCTAGAGCTCTATCTAACTCTCTCTTCAATCCACCCAGTGACTTGTCCTCCACTGCCCTCTGTGGCAGGGAATTCCATAAATATCATAGAGTGAGCGGAGCAAATTTATGAATTGCAGTTAGTATCATGTTGTGGGAAATGTTTTATTAATTTTACAACAGTAGAAGGCATACATCGGCAGAATGAACACTGCTAAAATTAACATTCATTTTGTCATTGATCTTAATCACTCACTAGGAAGGATATTGACACCGACATTTCCACACAGCGGTAGAGTTTAATTTGCCTACAGTTATCTTCAAATGTGTGACATTATATATTAAACTGAGTTTTCACTTTGCTCCTATGTGTGTGCGGCGATAAGCAGCAACGCATTTTGCTCGGGGCATTTTTGCATTCTCCATTCTGTTTATGTGGAGAATCGCAATTTGTGAGATGTTGCAAATTCACTTCTTCGATTCAGCTTGAAAGTTTAGTGCAGATTTCCGTGATAAAATTCAGCTTGATGTTTAATCTCATTCATGTACCTCGTGTTAAATGCTCAATGAGAGAGAGACACAGACAGACAGACAGAGAGAGAGAGAGAGGGAGATGGAGAGAGACGTGTAAACAGAACCTTCGGCGGGGCAGCAGCTGCTGAGGAAAGTATAATAGTCCACGTTGGGACTGATGGACAGAATTTGTGGAAAGAACAGCAGAGAACAAATCACCGTTGTTTCTCTTTCCACGGGTACTGAGTGTTTCAGAGTGTTACCTCTGTTTTGAAGATTTCTCCCATTTGCTGCTTTCCAGATAAATTCAGGCACATATTCAGCTGTTGTTTCTCAATCCCCGTCCACCTCATTGACGCTTCTATTTAGTGCCACGTTCAGTCGATCGTATAGTTTCTCAATGTTCACGGTTTTGGTTAAGGTTTATGTTATAAACTCCATCAAAGGGAAATGCACATTGCCTGATCGAGTAGACTTTCGGCAATCTTTACATCTCCTTTCTTTTGAAATCGATTCGCCTATATTGAATTTTCTGCAGAATATTCAGTTGCGTTTGATGAAATACCGATACGTTTTTCAGTTGCTTCCACTTGCTCCACGTCCTGCATTTTCTATTAACAGCTAACTTCAGTTTGTCTCTGTTTGATATGTCGATCAGAAAATATGTTTCTCCGAATGGAGACACGAGGGCCTGCAGATGCTGGTTTACAAAAAAACTCAATTTGTTGGAATAACACATCGTGTCAGGCAGCATCTCTGGAGAACATGGATAGGTGACGTTTCAAACCGGCCCCCTTCTTCAAACTGATGCTGCCTGACCCGCTGGGTTACTGCAGCCCTTTATGTCTGTATCTCTAAATGTTGTGATGAATACATAGTGATCTATTAAAGTGATGAAAAATGTCTTCCACGTGTGAATTTTCCACCTGTCCAGATCAGGGCTTTGGGTGTTTTGTAATGAGGGCACAGGAGCAGAGTGGATTAAAACAATAGGCTCATTCACCTTGACAACGGCTGAATGGAATATTGAAATGTGTTATTTGCTTTCTATAATTAATTAGTTATTTTCTAATGTTTGCTATTTGAGTCCTTGTTTAACAGTCGCACAATTCCGTCGGAATAGGCTACATATTTGGATAATGTCGCCAAGATTAACACATTTAACGTCCCATTCAGATTTTTGAAAACAGATTTAAACGTGATATTTCATCCACGGGAATTTTCTTCAGTCACAGATCAGTCCACCCGCAAGACTCGGGTCTTGTGTACTGCAATTCAGAAATAGATTATTAATCTGAATTGATCAGAGGTATAGGGCGGTCACTGTTGGGGCAGAGTACATCGGAGTCCGGAGAGTATAAACTCCTTGAGGTGAACAACAGCATCCAAAGCTGCAGCTGTTGCTGACTGAAGCCGCACACACATTCCTGTCGCTGATAGTGATCAGTTGCAGGTATTTTTTATCCACCATGTCACACAGTGACCTGAACATATTTATAAAATATAGTTAGTATCCTGTTGTTGGAAAGGTTTTATTAATTTTCTATCATTAAAGGTCATCCTGATGTAGAATGAACACTGTTAAAATCAGCATTAATCTTGTCATTGAACACTCACTTCGATGGATATTGACGCTGACATTTCCACACAGGGTCAATGATCTTCAAATGCGTCACATTATATATTAACGGAGTTTTCAGTTTGGCACTATGCGTGTCCGGCTATTAGTAGCAACACATTTATTTCTCGGGGCATTTGTACATTCTCCATTCTGTTTTGGTGGAGAATCGCAGTTAGAGAGATGTTGCAATTTTATTTAAATTGCTTTTCACTTGTTCTATGTTGGTTAAAGGTTCAGTGCAGATTTCCATCACAAATTTCGCCTTGATATTTTATCTCCTACATATACCTCGTGTTAAATACACAATGAGACAGTGAGACGCACAAACAGAACCTTCGGCGGGGCCGCAGCTTCTGAGGAAAGTAAAACAGTCCACGTTGGGACTGATGTACAGAACTCACCTCTGTTTTCTCTCTGTTGAGAGTTTCAGAGTTTTACTTCTTTGTTTTGAAGATTTATCTCATTTGATGCTTTATAGATAAATTCAGGCACATATTCCGCTGTTGTTTCTCCATTCCCGTCCACCTCATTATACAAATCAGAAAACAAAAGCAGGACATATTCATCCGTGAATTATCGGCAGAAATTGGGCGCTGGCTAAATCAAACACCAACTTTTCTTCTGATTTTGTCGTTAAGATAACATCACGTCATTGAATATTGTTGGAGCCTGTGTAATTGACACCACGTTGGCATCTAAGTAAATGTGTAGGAAGGAACTGCAGATTCTGGTTTAAACAAACAACATGGAAAGACCCATTGACCACCGAGTCTCAGGCGAGCAGCAAACATCCAATTGCATCATTAATCCTGTTTTATATTTCCCGTTCTCATCAATTCCCCGAAGATACTGCCACTCATGCACATGAGGGAATATTTACAGCGGGTAAATGCCCGTTTTTGGAATGTAGGACAAAAACAGAACGCGCGGGGGAAACCCACACAGGCACTAGGAGAACGTGCAAAATCCACACTGACAGCACCCGAGGTCGGCATTGAACTCGGGTCTATGACGCTGCCTGCAGTGGCTCTACTGGTTGGAAGGAGCACGTTATCGGTATCCTCTATTTAATTTTACTACCGCTGCTTCCACCCAGTTGTAGCGATCTCGGTTCATTCCTTACCACCGGTGCTGTATAACACGCTATTACACTTGCATCTTCCCTGTGACTGTGCGCGTTTGCCCGGGTGCTCGCGTTTCTTCGCGCATCCCAATGATTTGTTGCTACGTAGTTTAATTACCTACTGTAAATTATCTTGAGTAGAATGGTCAAACGGATGAAAGAAGGGTTGATGGGCCCGAATGAAGGGAAATAAGGAGAGGGTAAATTAAATCAACGAGACTGTTGTACAGTGCTTGGTATGGAGCCGATGGGCTGAATGGTCTCCTTCTTGTCCTTAGAAGTTTAGAATGGGAACTGTGTTTTATACATGATGTGTAATGGTACTGCTTCCGTGTGCATTAAATACTTGCATAATCGTAATACACGTCTGAGAAAATATGATCCTAATGATTCCCAAATCGTCAGATACGATTGTGCTGTTTATATTATTATTACTTCGTGAGATATAACACTAAATTAATGAGCCTATTGTGCATGCGATCAATTGTCCACTGCATTGTCCACGGGCCGAGTTTGTGCAATCGGTGAAAGGCATAGAATTGAATAACATTATCTAGATTCACAAATTGTAACGCGGGTTTGAAACTGTGAACGTAAATAGACTTTCCCCACTTCTTGAAAATCGGTTAAAGGAAAATGGCAACTGGCGAGACAGTATCTGTTCCTGGAGCCAAGTGGATAACAGCACTCAGGTGTGGGAGCAAGTCGTGCCCAGTTATTGCTGGACAACGCAGGGCACAAACGAACCAACGTGTAACGTTGGAATATCATTCAAGCATTCTCCACAAGCAAATCTGAAAATAAATAGAGTCATAGAGTCGTAAATATTAGCATCGCCGCACCTGTATTAAGATACTGGAAAGTAGTATAGAAATCGGGGGCAGAATATCTTCAGTAGTGTGGGATCAGGTCATATGTCCATCATGTGGTAGACGCTGTTGAACAAAGAAAAAATATCCTGCAAATGCATCGGAGGGAATATCATCGTAAATGTTGTTGGAGGGGAAATGAAGGAGTGGCTGTCCGCAGACAATTAAAATGATGGAGTTTGGCACACGGGTCAGTTCACTTTGTATCGCCCGTGGAAAGTAAAATTGAAATGAGAATCTGAACTCGTGACAGTGTGAACCTCACAGACAGGAGCTATTTCAAGAGTGGGGTTTTTTTTTAAACTGTCATATGCACCGAAAACTGAAAAAAATGAAAACTTTTTTTTAGGGGAATAAGGATTGGGTTGATCACTGTGAATTGCATTATAAAATTTCCCATGCGAAATATCAGAGTGGCAACACAATGTATTTTCAATCCTACGTAAAATGTGCCCGAACCTGATAGTTCACCAGAGGCGATAGGAGAGTTGTCGTGGCCCGACGGCCCACTTTCCATGTATATTGTTCCCTGTCGTTCTAAAGGGTCACCCTGGTGTAGGAAGGATGCCATTAAGATGGAAATAATGCAGTGAAGATTTACGAGAACGTTTCCAGCACTTAAGGACCCGAGCTGTAGAGAGAGATTGGGCAAGCTAGGACTTTATTCCTTGGAGCGCAGGAGACCAAGGGGCGATGGAGGCGCATATAATCACGAGAGGGATTAATAAGGTGAATGGCACAGAGTATTTTAAACCAGGATAGGAGAAATTAAAATAACAGAGGCTAAAGGTTTAAGGGGTCACAGTTTAAGGATAAGGGGGAAATCTTTTAGGACCGAGATGAGGAAAACCTTTTTCACACAGAGAGTGGTGAATCTCTGGAATTCTCTGCCGCAGAAGGTAGTTGAGGCCAGTTCATTGGCTATATTTAAGGGGGAGTTAGATGTGGCCCTTGTGGCTAAAGGGATCAGGGGGTATAGAGTGAAGGCAGGAACAGGATACTGAGTTGGATGATCAGCCATGATCATATTGAATGGCGGTGCAGGCTCGAAGGGCCGAATGGCCTACTCCTGCGCCTATTTTCTATGTTTCTATGTTTCTAAGATGAGACGGGAAAGGATCCAGAGGGGCGTTTTTTCCAGACACAGGGTGGTGGGTATATGGAACAAGCTGCCAGGGGAGGCAGCTGGGGCAGGTATTTAAGGTACTTACTGCGTTTAAAATTCAGTGATCAGGTACAAGCATTCGAACGTTTTAGAGAGACATGGGCCAAACGTGGGCAAATGGAACTTGCTTAGATGGGATAATCTGGCCGTCATGGACCAAATTTACCACATCGGTAAATTGTATCCAGATCTCTGTAGATCTAACAATACATGTCATTACAAAAGAGACAGGATACGATTTTTTTGACTGCTGATACTCATTTACAGTAACTTTTAGATGTTACTTTTTTAAAGATGCTTTATTAAAGCAGGTGGGAAGGTGAAACAATTCTCTGTAGCGGTTCGGAACGCTGCCTCTCAGGTTACTATCGGGACTTTTTCCGGTGATGGTTTCATTAATGAGATGCCCACCTCCCCATGGACCCATTCGCTCCAACATCCCAACCCCATCACTCCACCCGTCACACAGTCAAATCTCATTCTTTATTTCTCATTTCAGGCCGCCCCGGGGATTGTCAGGCGGACCCTTCAGGTAACCTCGCTTAACTTTCACTGCGTTAAGAGTGCGGCTACTGAGACTGATTGTTACTGAAGACCTTTAATGCTACTTGCGAGGTGACTGCCGTCTACAGACGGAGAGATGATCAGTAATGTCCCTGAAGCGCGCAGTGTGGGGAGTCGACTCTGCTGACATGGTTCCCGGTCCCAAGCGTGTTCCCACTGCTCATCCCACTGTGGAGTCCCAGTCCGGATCTTTCACCTTTGGCGTCCAATTCCAGGAATGCCTTCACACCTCTAACACGTTTGGGTTCCATTGCCCGTCACATGAGCTTTGAGTACAGCGGGGCACTGACCCGCGCAGCTCATCAGCCGCTCTCCCGAGAATGAAAACGAACCTGCAGTTGAACTTGGAGACACAAGGAACTGTAGATGCTGGTTTATAATAAAAAATCACAGTGCTGGTGTAACTGGGTTGGACAGGCAGCATCTCAAAAGAACATGGGTGGGTGTCCGCTGAGTTACTCCAGCACTCTGTGTCCGCAGCTCACCCTGCCTGCTCGGGCGCCGCTTTCATCCCAAGAATGACCGGGTGATCCCGGTTCTCCCGACGGTTACCAGCAAAGATCTTATAGCGGAGCAAGATAGGCTACTCCTGCTAAATACAATGGGCTGACGTGTAGTACGCTACGGAGCGGATCCTGGGCATTTTTCCCCGCCCATTTTAGTAACCGGAGCCTACCTGACCCGACCCGACTCGCAGTGTAATCAATGAACAGTTTGTGTGTGTGATATAGGGTTAGATTCATCATTCTGTCAGTTCATACTTCTTGCTAGAATAAAATTTGACTCTGGTAATTGTCTTTTTTAATATATTTCAAATCATTTCTTTTTAAATGGCTCACAAGCAGTGTTTGAGTTGATTTTGTAGTAACCGGAACCGACCCGACTCGCAGGGTAATTGACATTGCGGGGGAAGTTTTTGTGCGTGATATAGGGTTAGATTCATAATTCTGTTAGTTCATAATTCTGTTAATTCTTGTTAAAGAATAAAATGTTTATAAACACACATACATGAATGTGATATAAATGTATATAATCATATAACACACACAATTATATTTCTTCTGATCCAATGATGAACTTTATTTCAGACTAGACAAGGGACATTAAATAAGAAACATTGTAAACCTCCCCGCAACTTCACACACACACTAGGCCTTATCCCCGGGCCCCACACTCCCTCTCCCTCTCCCCGGGCCCCACACTCCCTCTCCCCGGGCCCCACCGGGCCGCGTACTCCCCCTCTCCCCGGGCCCCACACTCCCTCTCCCCGGGCCCCACACCCCTCTCCCTCGGGCCCCCCCCTCTCCCCCCCCGGCCCCCCTCTCTCCTCCCCCGGCCCCCACTCCCTCTCCCTCTCCCCGGCCCCCCACTCCTCCCTCTCCCCGGGCCCCACCCCCCCCCCCCTCCCCCCCCCCCACCCCCCCTCTCCCCGGGCCCCACCCCCCCTCTCCCCCCCCCCCCCCCCCCCCCTCCCCGCCCCCCACACTCCCCCCCCCCCGGCCCCCCCCTCCCTCTCCCCGGGCCCCAACCCCCCTCTCCCCTGGCCCCACACTCCCTCTCCCCGGGCCCCACACTCCCTCTCCCCGGGCCCTCCCCCTCACTCCTCTCCCGGGCCCCACACTCCCCCTCCCCCCCCCCTCCCTCTCCCGGGCCCCACCCCCCCCCTCTCTCCCCGGGCCCCACACCCCTCTCCCCCTCCCTCCCCGGGCCCCCCCCCCTCCCTCTCCCTCTCCCCCGGGCCCACACCCCTCTCCCTCCCCCCGGCCCCACACCCCCCTCTCCCCGGGGGCCCACTCTCCCTCTCCCCGGGCCCCACACCCCCCCTCTCCCCGGGCCCCGGCCCACACTCCTCTCCCCTCCCCGGCCCCACACTCCCTCTCCCCCGGGCCCCACACTCCTCCCTCCCTCTCCCCGGCCCCACACACCCCCGGGCCCCACCCCCCCTCTCCCTCCCCCCGGGCCCCATCCCCCCCTCTCCCTCTCCCCGGGCCCCCCCACTCTCCCTCTCCCCGGGCCCCACACTAAAATGGGCCCCACTCCCCCCTCTCCCCTCTCCGGGGCCCCCACCCTCCTCCTGGGGCCGGGGACTCACGTTTGCGGGCCCTCCCCTGGGCCCAAGCCCCACATACCTCATCATTGCCCGGGCCCCCCACACCCGCCTACGTTCGTGAAGAGTGAACAAGATTGCGGGGGCTGGTTGCTAAAATGGGTCATATAATCGCCCATGACATCGGCCCATGAACGAACATTCGGGGTCTGCCGCCCATCTTGTTGATCAGATCTTTGGTTACCAACTTCCATGTGACACTGTTGACTTTGAATGGTTGGAGCTAGGGGTGGCTGGGAGCGCGGTGTGCGGGGCGCCGACTGACCCGCGGCTCAAACCGGCGGCAACGTTTGTTCTTCTATTTTCTGATTTTTGTTTTCAGAAAGCGTGAAGTTGAGGCTGGTGAACGGGGGCAGTCCATGCGCCGGGAGAGTGGAGGTTCACTACAAGGGGAACTGGGGGACTGTGGATGATGGCGGCTGGGACCTGCAGGACGCGGCGGTGGTGTGTCGGGAGCTGGGCTGCGGCGCCGCGGTGAAAGCCCCGGGCGGATCTCACTTTGGACCGGGGTCCGGACCCATTGTGACGTATGATGTTGAATGCAGCGGGAACGAGACCGCTCTACGGGAGTGTAAATCATATCCATGGGGGCACTATCCCTTTCCACACTCCCGGGATGCCGGCGTTATCTGCGAAGGTAAACATCAGCTTTTTCTCTCTTTGATCCACAGTTTGGTGATTTCCGGGATGCCCTGGATGTAAATGACTCGGACTGACCGCCCGCGGCGAGTGGTGTGAAATTAAATCCAGTGTCTGTCCGTTTTATTCCTGTCCAATTGGAATCAAATTTCGCTTCTGGATCTCACATTCTGGTTTGAATGAAACAAACACAACCGGGAGCATTAAATACTCTCACCCGGTACAATGACGGGGACAAGAAACAAGCGGCTGGAGGAACTGAGTTGGTGAGAGAGGAATAGGGGGGTTGCACGTCGGGTCATCGGGTCAAAGGGCGCGACGCATGGAGCAGCTGCACTGTTAACACACGATACGCGCACTTTCTTACCTGTTAAAAACCGCCGAAATTGTCAATTTTTGGGCTGTAAATAATTGTGGAAATCGGGGTAACCGTGAGAGACATTTATCCTACTTCAGAATTCCAAAAGTGAAGAGAAATGATGGTAGAGAGAAGCGAGAGCTGAAGGGACAACAACAGATAAAGTGGTTGGCGAACATTGGCCGTGTAGATATCAAGATTGAAAATATTGGGAATTATCGTGTTTGCTCACTGCATTTCATCAACAGTGAGGCATTATTTGTGTTTTTTCTTGATTCCTTTGGTGTCTAAAAAGTTTCAGAAGTGATAAATCTGGCTGTAAAATTTTAAAATCGCCCATGGATCTCAAATGGGGTTTACATGCAAAAATAAAACGTTTCTGAAGGTAAATTTATCATTAAATTAATCGCAAACCATGCGTAGGTATTGAATTACATTTTACTCAGATGCAAGCCAAGGAATGGCATAATTGTTAGCTATTAATTGGACATAATCAACCTCAGCAAATTGACAATATCTTTGAAAGGGAGTGGGTGTTGAAGCTGTCGGGACATTTTATTATTTGCTAAAATATACATCTCAATAGCATAATGATAGAAAACTTACTTTTCCACACACCACCCGTATGTCTGGAGATTTTTTTATGATAAATCTGCAGAATTCATTGCCACAGACGGCTGTGGAGGCCAAGTCAATGGATACATTTAATTGTAATTGTCTTATAATTGTAAGGCGGGGATTGACAGATTCTTGTTTAATAGGGGTTATGAGGAGAAAGGGGTTGAGAGGGGAAGCTAGACCAGCCACGATTTAACGGTGAAGCAGACGTGGGCCGAATGGTATATGGTTCTTTTTTCCACAGTTTGTACTTGGAATTTGTTTAATGGGACAGGAGCAGACAGATACACTGGGTCAGTTAGCACAGTCTTGCCTGTGGAGTTTGTCAAGTTCTGCAGGACGGAATGTTCTATAAATAATAATTATATTCGACATAGGATTAGGTTTAGGTTTATCATTGTGACGTTACTGAGGTGAAGTGAAAAGCTTTGTTTTGCATGCTATGCAAACAGATCAGATACACAACGCATATTTATAATCAAATACAATATATAGTGTAAAGAGGAAGTTACAGAGAGCAGAATATAGTACTCAGCATGTTAGCGCATCGTGATAGAGGAAGGAGGAGAAGGGGAGCACAGATATCATTAGTAAGGGACTGGTTTCAACGTCAGATTTGTGCTGAACTTTCAGGGATGTTTTTGTAAATTTACTTCATAATTGTGGCTTTCATGACTATCTTTTATATTTTTTCTCAGATCACAGAGGGCCAAGATTGGTATCCAAAGATGATCAGTGCTCGGGAAGACTGGAAGTGCAGTATGGTGAAACCTGGGGAACCGTGTGTGACCTGGCCTGGGATATGGATGATGCCAATGTGGTGTGCAGTCAGCTTCATTGTGGAGTCGCCGTGTCTGTTCCGACAGGGGCTTATTTTGGAAAGGGAACTGGCATTGTACGGAGCGATGTATTTGAATGTAAGGGTAATGAGACAAGCCTGTGGGACTGTCCGCGTTCTTTAGGAACTCTTCATTGCAACCACACGAGCGATGTCAGTGTGATCTGTTCTGGTGAGTGCCAGCTTTGGAAACTAATTATTAATAAACACTCATTATACTTGGAAGATAGAGATGAGATCTCGCCATTTACTTTTATCAAATGGTTATAAAATGCTGGAATATAATTGACCAGTGCACGACTTTGATGTGATATTGGCAAACGTTTTAATCGGCTAAAACAATTTGAATAATTTCCTATAGTCCAACATTATTGATGGTTTACAATGTGGAGTTCAGAAGGAGGAAATTAACAATATATTTAGATGGTGATATCCATGCGATGCAACAGCGATTGTCCAATGAATCCCAATCAAAAAGACGGCAGAAAAATGCATGACATTTAAAAGTAAATTTATCCCATGATTTACATTTTTTGTTAGGAATGATTTTGTTGTCATATGATCCTATTATAAATGGGGAACCAATTAGTGCATTAGAAAATAGCGCAGTGAACGATTACTTCCCATCAGCATTTACAATAATGTACAAGGAAATAACATCCTGATCACTGAGAGTGAAGAACATCCCTGTGTAATCAGAGACCGTATCACGGCAAGATGAAG
>NW_026576468.1:0-97681 GCF_028641065.1 Leucoraja erinaceus | reverse complement strand
AACTTTTGTTACTGTCTAAACAAACGGATTTCTATAGACTCATCGATTTCAAAGATGCATTTACTATACAGGTCACCTTGCACAGGGAAACCCAAGTCATCTACTAAATTACTAAATCAGTGCTGGGGACTGCTCAGAGCTCAAAAAACATGTGTTATGGCTTTATCTGGATGATATTCTAAATCTGTGTTTTTTGCTAAAATCTACTGTTTTTCAGCCGCAACTATATTTGAGAGTGAGGTTCCTCATCCTTCCAGTTAAAATTAAGTTGAGACCAACCACAGTTATTGATTATGCGGTTTTACCTTTAACTATTTCAATTTATCTGTGACTCTGCTCTGGGGCAAGAAATTGGAATCAATAGAAGCCTGTAACAACCTTGTTATCAAGCAGTCTTCTATTCATCAAGTGTAACTGACAATATAGCAGCTGTGTTTCAGCTGTGCAATTGTGCCTTTTTTCATTATCAGAACCTACAACGTGCAAGTAGTAATCTCTCAATGGCCAATACGTCATTGTTATGGACCTATGCTATTCCCAGCTGAAGCCCACCAAAGTCACAATGGTGGACGAACAATATTCAGCATTGCTCCAGTAGTTTTTGTCAATAAATCTTCAGTTGTATTTCAGATTGATGCTAGTGCTCTGAGATGGAAAATTAAGAATGCCTTCTCTAGTTACGGAGGCGGATGGGGTTTGCATGAATCACCAATTCTTCAGTTATTGGTATCAACTACCTATAGACACTAGGTGCATACTATGGGTTAAAGGGTTGTGCGGATCTGCATGATCTGCATGCTCAGTTCCAGGTTGATACACTGTGGTGGTAGCTTATGTTGATCACATGGGTGCAATCAAGTCAAAGTATCCTGTCATAATTTACCTAACCTTATTTGGCGCTGGTGTATCATCACGTAAAATCAATGACAACACAGAATGGATGTTCGATCACTGTGTATTTTATGACATTATGGCTCGATGGAACACCGAATATTGATATGTTTGCATCCAGGCTCATTCACCAGTTTGTAAAGTCATGTGGCAACAGAGTGGCGAGAGATACATTCTCGTTACACGGGGGAGGAATTTTCTTTTGTGTCTTTGCTCCATTTGGCCTCATCAGTGAGGGTCTTCAATAGTTCAGCAAATCGATCCTGCTTCAGGGTTTTCGTACTGTCTGACTGGCCTATGTGCCCATATGTTCCCGCAAATGTTGGGAATTATAGTAGAACCTTATATGGGGTTTCTCAAAAATAAAACTTTGCTGGTTCAGC
Organism: Leucoraja erinaceus; assembly: GCF_028641065.1. NCBI lineage: Eukaryota > Metazoa > Chordata > Chondrichthyes > Rajiformes > Rajidae > Leucoraja > Leucoraja erinaceus. Next base: position 96,407 of record NW_026576468.1, on the reverse strand, counting down.
TGGGACTCGGGGAACCAGCCTCTGTGTGATTAATCAATTAATTGCCTTACAGAATCTGAGAAGACAGCTCCTGCGGCTCGGTGGTGTGTCAGACCATCCATGTTTGTGCTCACTGCAGAGTGCAGGGATAGCACCAAAAATAGCAGTACATTTTTCCTCTTCAGGAGATGGGTACCGTTTCTGTTTTAAATGCTATGTTACATATTAATACGGCATGGACACTGATGTCTTAGATTTCATTTTCAATGGGTCCTTGACAATAAATTAAGTTATAGTCCCGCATTAACTGGGCCCAACGTGCTTCTCATCATATTGCTGCAGCGAGCGGGACCCGCTCTGTCGGGGCTCACCCTCTGATACCCAGTTTAAGGATATCTTTAACACACCTGCTCTATATGATAAATCATGTTTACGACTTAGTTAGCAGGGCAGCCCAGGGGTATCTGGTCTCAAACTAATTATCATGGTAAACCCCATGCAACTTCGGTTATGAGTGGTCACACATTTACAACATTACGTCAAGGTCATCTAGAGCCTTAGAGACTCTGACAATAGCTATGTTCGTTAGGTACAAAACCTCATAAGAAGATATCAGTTCAGACCATCTCCAGGTGGTTAAAACGGGGGTTTGGCTTATACAGGAGTAGATACTATTTTTTAATCTCACTCCAAACAGGGCTGCTACAACATCAGCAGCAAGGGTTATGTTTGGTCCTCTGGACCACATCCTGCCGACTGCAGGATGGTCTATCGAATGAGTTCCAACATTATCTTTTAAACCCGTTTGCCAGACCAGGAGTATTTGCCAACTCTATTTTAGATTCTATTTATAGTTTCCCCTCGGATGAGAGGGGTTACTACTATTTATTATTTATTCATTTATCAGCATCAGCATGTTTTATAGATCTGTGTCATGTCTGTATGCATCATGAATATTTCCCTTATGTGTGGTCAACTGATGCAGCTGTGCTTGTGTGGACTCAGTTTTCCACGGCATGAAATCACAGAGCTTCAAAATCTTTACGTGGTCACTCACGTGACTCCGAAGTAAGATAGTAAGATTAAACGAGAACTTACCAGGTTGAAGTTTGATCTTTATTTTATGAAGTTACGATGAGCGATTACGTGCCCTCCACTCCCGACCCTCGTAACATAAAAGATCTTTTCTGGAAGTTCTAGTCAGCTCTAATCTTACTATTTTAGTTCAACAACTGTTATCTGTGATTTCACACCGCTGCTTTGAAGATTGACGCGCATTCGGGTTGATGGCCTTCTCCACGTAATCGCTCATCGTAACTCCTCATAAAATAAAGATCAAACTTCAAACTGGTCAGTTCTCGTTTAATCTTACTATTTCAACATGCAGGTAGACTGGGAAAATCAGGTTGGTACTGGACCCCAAGAAAGGGAGTTTGTGGAGTGCCTCTGTGATGGATTCTTAGAGCAGCTTGTATTGGAGCCTACCAGGGAGAAGGCAATTCTGGATTTAGTATTATGTAATGAACCGGATTTGATAAAGGAACTTGTAAATATGACATCTACACAACACGCAACTTAAGATCATCTTTAATCCACATACAGACTTAACAGCATGTTAGTAGTCACTGCCTCCTGTCTGCTACCCAAACTGCGTAGCATAGGAAGTAGGTGTTAATATAAAAGATACAGTAAGGCGGGGTTAGTGATGCTAACCTATATATGATTGGTTGCATGCATAAACCAATCTACATCCTTCCCCCTTAAAGAGTAAGTATAGTGAGCACCCATGCCATTAAAGTAAAACAAATTCTCCATATCTATCAGGCGGTCTACTGACGCGGCCCGAACGCGTACGGACAAATCCTCCCCTCCTTCACCGGAAAGATTAGAGAGAGTGGGTGAATCCGGAATCGAGAAAGCCGCGGGAGAGACGCGGTGGCGGAAAGAGGAAGTGTGCAGGAGGGATAATCCCGCGGTTAGTCACGGCCGTGCCTTGTGGAGGAGTATGGAACATGCGAGGAGTGTGGGGGTCATGCGGGGATCAGTAGAATGTTCGGCAGTGAACGGCTGGAACTAAAGCGGTGGAGCATAGGGTCCGGCTGGTGGCAGGACGGGGTTCGCGCACAGCAAGCAAATGTTGACGCCTTCTGCGGGTAGACTCTTCCCTCATAGTCCACAAGGTAAAAATCTGAATTGGCCAGGCGCGATCTTTCCATCTGTTGTTTAGCGCTTCTGACAGCCGTTCGGCAAGTCCTGTTACTCTGTGGGTACTCAGGTATTCAGCTTTGCTCGTGACATGGTGGAAATTCCATCGGTTAGCAGAGAGCTTGAACTCGTGGCTGGTAAACTGTCTTCCGTTGTCGGTCTGCAAACGGACGGGTGAGCCGAATGTGGAGAAGTGTTTCTTTAATTTGTCGGTCTGCAAACGGACGGGTGAGTCGAATGTGGAAGTGGTTTCTGGATGACCATCTCAGATGTGATGGAGGTCAGGAGGTCGAGTTCAAACCAGTTTGAAAACGAGTCGACAAGGACGAGGTAGTGCTTACCATTCGAAGATGTCTGCCGCCACCGACGTCCAGGCCAGGGCTGGTGGAGGTTGTTGAAGTTGGGGCTGCCTCTGCTGGTGTGGTGCAAGACTGTTGTAGGTGGGGCAAGAGGATATACGGTCCCGTATGTATTTGGCCATCTCAGGCCAGTAGAACAGGTTCTGTGCATGGATCAGTGTAGCATCGACTCCCGGGTGACCGTTGTGCGCCTCATTGTAGTATTTATCATGCAATGATGAGGGGATCATGACTTTGTCGCCCTTGACTATAACATCATCCTGTATGACCAGTTCATCTCTTTAAGGGGGAAGGATCTGAGAATGCCATTCGGTATCAACTCTGCCAGTGAGGTTTTCCAGAGAAGCATGGAACAGCTGTTCGCAGGCCTAAAGTGCGCTATCATTGTTGACGATATCCTGGTGTATGGCAAAGATGCGACAGAGCACGACCAAAACCTAAGGCGTGTCATGGAGCGGGCACGTCAGATCAACCTCAAGCTCAACCCTAACAAGTGCAAGTTCAGGGTTTCAGAGGTCACCTACGTCGGGCACGTATTCACTCCCGACCGCCTCAAGCCCGATCCACAGAAAGCTGCTGCCATCACTGAGATGCCGGCCCCCACCGACGTGCTCGGCCTGCAGCGTTTCCTGGGTATGGTGAACTATCTTGGAAAATTCATACCAAACCTCAGCGAATTAAGCTCGCCCCTGCGACAACTGACTCATTGCTTGGTCCTGATTCCAGCAATCTCAACAAGCATTTGACGCTTTAAAATCTAAGCTGACCAGTGCACCAACTGTAATATTCTTCACTTTGAAACGTCCAGTGACAATCACCTGTGGATGCAGTGTACCTGGACTTTCAGAAAGCATTTGATAAGGTCCCACATAGGAGATTAGTGGGCAACATTAGGGCATGTTATTGGTGGTAAAATGATGACATGGAAAGAAAATTGGTTGGCAGACAGGAAACAAAGAGTAGGGTTAACTGGTCCCTTTCAGAATGGCAGGCAACGACTAGTGGGAGGCAGTGACTAGTGGGAGTAACATTAACAAATTTGCAGATGACACAAAGCTGAGTGGCAGTGTGAACTGTGAGGAGGATGCTATGAGAATGCAGGGTGACTTGGACAGGTTGAGTGTGTGGGTAGATGCAGTTTAATGAGGATAAATGTGAGGTTATCCACTTTGGTAGCAAAAACAGGAAGGCAGATTACTATGTAAATGGTGTCAAGTTGGGAAAAGGGGATGTACAACAGGATCTGGGGGGTCCTTGTTCATCAGTCAGTGAAAGTACACAAAAATGCTGGAGAAACTCAGCGGGTGCAGCAGCATCTATGGAGCGAAGGAAATAGGCAACGTTTCGGGCTGAAACCCTTCTTCAGACTGATGGGGGTGGGGGGCAGGGAGAAGAAAGGAAAAAGGAGGAGGAGGACCCCGAAGGCTGAGGGATGGGAGGAGACAGCCCGAGGGCTGAGGAGGGGGAGGAGACAGCAAGGACTAACAAAATTGGGAGAATTCAATGTTCATGCCCCCAGGATGCAGACTCCCCAAGCGGAATATGAGGTGCTGTTCCTCCAATTTCCGGTGTTGCTCGCTCTGGCCATGGAGGGAGACACAGGACAGAGAGGTCGGATTGGGAATGGGAGGGGGAGTTGAAGTGCTGAGACACCGGGAGTTCAGGTAGGTTATTGCGGACTGAGCGGAGGTGTTTCGGCGAAACGATCGCTCAGCCTCCGCTTGGTCTCACCGATGTAGATCTGCTGACATCTAGAGCAGTGGATGCAGTAGCTGAGGTTGGAGGAGATGCAAGTGAACCTCTGTCGCACCTGGAACGACTGCTTGGGTCCTTGAATAGAGTCGAGGGGGAAGGTAAAGGGACAAGTGTTGCATCTCTTGCGGTTGCAATGGAAAGCGCCCGGGGAGGGGGTGGTACGGGAGGGAAGGGAAGAATTGACAAGGGAGTTACGGAGGGCGCGGTCTTTGCGGAAGGCAGACATGGGGGGAGATGGGAAGATGTGGCGAGTGGTGGGGTCACGCTGGAGGTGGCGAAACTGACGGAGGATTACTTGTTGTATGTGATGGCTGGTGGGGGTGAAAGGTGAGGACTAGGGGAACTCTGCCCTTGTTATGAGTGGGGGGATGGGGAGAGAGAGCAGTGTTGCGGGGTATGGAAGAGACACTGGTGCGAGCTTCATCTATGGTGGAGGAGGGGAACCCCCGTTCCCTGAAGAATGAGGACATTTCAGATGCCCTGGTGTGGAACGCCTCATCCTGGGAGCAGATGCGGCGTAGATGGAGGAATTGGGAGTAGGGGATGGAGTCCCCTTAAAGGATAAAGGGGAAAAATCCTTTAAAACCGAGATGAGAATAACTTTTTCCACGCAGAGAGTGGTGAATCTCTGGAACTCTCTGCCACAGAGGGTAGTTGAGGCCAGTTCATTGGCTATATTTAAGAGGGAGTTAGATGTGGCCCTTGTGGCTAAGGGGATCAGGGGGGTATGGAGAGAAGGCAGGTACGGGATACTGAGTTGGATGATCAGCCATGATCATATTGAATGGCGGTGCAGGCTCGAAGGGCCGAATGGCCTACTCCTGCACCTAATTTCTATGTTTCTATGTTTCTATGAGTCCTTACAGGAAGCAGTGTGGGAAGAAGAGTAGTCCAGATAGCCATGGGAGTCAGTAGGTTTATAGTGGATGTCGGTCAGAAGTCTATCACCTGCAATTGAGATAGTGAGGTCAATGAATGTTAGGGAAGTGTCGGAAATGGTCCAGGTGTATTGGAGTGCCGGATGGAAGTTAGTGGTGAAGTGGATGAAGTCAGTCAGTTGTGTGTGTGTGCAGGAGGTGGCACCAAAGCAGTCGTCGATGTAGCGGAGGTAGAGGTTGGGGATGGGGCCCTGGTACGTATTGAACAAGGATTGTTCGAAGTAACCGACAAAGAGGCAGGCCTGGCTGGGGCCCATGCGGGTGCCCATAGCTACGCCTTGTGTTTGGAGGAAATGGGAGGAGTCAAACGTAAAGTTGTTGAGGGTAAGGACCAACTCCGCTAGGCGGAGGAGAGTGTCAGTGGCCGGGTATAGGTTGCTTCTCTGGTTGAGGAAGAACCGGAGGGCTTTGAGACCATCCTGGTGGGGGATGGAGGTGTAGAGTGACTGGACGTCCATGGTGAAGATGAGGGGGTGAGGGCCTAGAGAATGGAATGCGCGGATATGACGGAGAGTGTCTGAGGTGTCTTGAACACAGGTGGGGAGGGATTTAACCAAGGGGGATAGGATGGAGTCAAGGTATGTGGAAATGAGTTCGGTGGGACACGAACAAGCAGAGACAATGGGTCTACCGGGACAGTCAGGTTTGTGGATTTTGGGGAGAAGGTAAAACGGGCCGTGCGGGGCTGGGGAACAATGAGGTTGGAGGCTCGGTCGGGCGTGGGAGTTGATGAAGTCGGGGATGGTGCTAGAGATAGTGGCCTGGTGCTCGTCAGTGGGGTCATGGTCCAGAGGTAAGTAGGAGGTGGTGTCCGACAGTTGGCGCGTGGCCTCAGCTTTGTAGAGATCGGTGCGCCAGACTACCAAGGCACCTCCCTTGTTGGCGGGTTTGATAACCCAATCTGGGTTGGTGTGGAGTGAGTCGATGGCAGTACGTTCAGGGGGGAGAGAGATTGGAGTGAGACAGGGGAGTGGAGAAGTTGAAGTGGTTGATGTTGCAACGGCAGTTTTGGATGAAGAGTTCTCAAGCCGGAGGGCCTCGAGGGGGGTTCCACGAGGAGGGGGTGCGTTGGAGGCGTGAAAAGGGGGTCATCAATGGGCGGGCGAGGACTCCTTCCCGTGGAAGAACGCTGTGAGACGGAGGCAACGGTAGAAGAGACCCAAGTCGTGGTGGGCGCGGAATTCATTGAGGTGGGGACGGAGGGGGAAAAAGGTAAGACCGCTGTTGAGGACAGACCGTTCGGTGTTGGAGAGGGGGAGGTCGGGGGGGATAGTGAACACCCGGCAGGGATGGGGGTTGGGGTCGGTGGGAAGGCAGGTGGGTGGACTGGGGACGAGGCGATGTGTGGTGGGGGGGTGGTGGGGTGGTCAGGGGGGGGGGGGGGGGGGGGGGGTTGAGAGGTTTGTAGTGTGGGTGGGGTCACATACTTAAAGGGGGATGGGGAAGACTCAGTGGATCTGCCACTGAGGTTAACCAGGCTGGGCAGACTGGCACTAGGACCCAGTGCAGTCAAACCCAGAAGAGTGGGAGTTAGCAGAGTGGAGGCTGCAGGCCCAGTGCAGAGTCCAGGCTCCAGGCAAGGCGACTGCTGTGGGCTGCTGGAGGGAGGTGCAGTGGTGAGGGTCGGCGGACCCGATGGTGGGAGTCCATGGGCAGTTGAGTCGGGGTCCGCGGGCGATGCGTGGGAGGTCCCGGTGTGCGGATGGTCGTTGGGGCGGTGCGGCTAGCCCGGTAAGGCAATGAGATGGGTAGGGTGCGGTGCGGCCGCCATGTTTGGGGAGCCCCGGTCCGGCGGCGATGCCCAGTAGGTTGGGTCCGGTGGCGATGTTGGATAGGCCGGGTGCGACGGCAATATTAGGCGGGCCCAGTGCAACAGCAATGTTCAGTGGGCCCGGTGCAGCAGCGATGCTGGATGGACCCAGTGCGACGGCGATGTTAAGACGGCCGGTTGCGGCTGTGATGTTCGGCGGGCTCAGTGCGACAGCGATGTCGGATGGGCCCGGTGCGGCGATGAGGTTAGGCGGTCCCGGGGGGCGGCGGTGGTCAGAGGAATCAGCGACGGGGAGAAAGTCCGAGTTACCGTTGAAGCGGCGAGGCTGGGCGTCATCGGTAGGCAGGTGAAGGTGGGTGCAGCATCGACGTGGAGGTCGGTAAAGGCGGTGTTCAGGTGAGTACTGGAGGCGCTCCTCGTGGCCAAGATGGCGTCGCGAAAGTAAGCATGCAGGTACAACAGGCAGTGAAGACAGCGAATAGCATGTTGGCCTTTATAACAAGAGGAGTTGAGTATAGGAGCAAAGAGGTCCTTCTGCAGTTGTGTAGGGCCCTAGTGAGACCACACCTGGAGTATTGTGTGCAGTTTTGGTCCCATAATTTGTGGAAGGACATTCTTGCTATTGAGGGAAGTAGGTTTACAAGGTTAATTCCTGGGATGGCGGGACTGTCATATGCTGAGAGAATGGAGCGGCTGGGCTTGTATACTCTGGAGTTTACAAGGATGAGAGGGAATCTTATTGAAACATATAAGATTATTTAGGGTTTGGACACGCTAGGGGCAGGAAACATGTTCCCCATGTTGGGGGAGTCCAGAACCAGGGGCCACAGTTTCAGAAAACGAGACGAAACACTTTTTCTCACAGAGAGTTGTGAGTCTGTGGATTCTCTGCCTCAGAGTACGGTGTAGGCCGGTTCTCTAGATACTTTCAAGAGGGAGCTAGATAGGGCTCTTAAAGATAGCGGAGTCAGGGAATATGGGGAGAAGGCAGGCACGGGGTACTGATTGGGGATGATCAGCCATGATCACATTAAATGGCGGTGCTTGCTCGAAGGGCCGAATGGCTTACTCCTGCACCAATTGTCTATTGTCTGTTGATTTTCCAATACTCCTCCATGTACCTGAAACCAGCTGCTATGCCTCTTCCCATTCATGCCAAGTTCAAAGCACAAGCTCCCCAGTGAGGCAAAACAGTAATGTATTAAATACAAAAATGTGAGTGTCACCACCCACCTTCGCAGCGTCTGCTGTCTGTGAAGTTACGTTGTTTGCTCGGGTGGAAATATCCTGCCTTACAGGTACAGTAGTAGCTTCCCTCTGTGTTGTGACAATCAGTGTTGTTGCCACACCGTGTTTGTGTAAAAGTTCCATTACATTCATCCTCATCTGGATGGAGGAGGAGAAAAAAGATCCATGATTTAATAAAAACCAAGAAGGGATGAGTGGTCTGTTGCCCATGCCAGCCCTCACCCTCCACAGCTGATCATTCCTGGTCCTATCGTGACCTGTCCCTCCATCTCCACCATCCCTTGATTCAATCAACATTCACAATGTCAGCCTGGTGTGTCCTCAACTGTGGCTCCACAATGACGAACAGGAAGACTCACAACCTTCTGAGCAAAGGGACATTTCCTCATCCCAGGCCTAAACGGACAAAGCCGCTGCCTCTCTGCTCCTCTGTTACTCCCACATCTACAGCAGCAAACTTAGATTCTTTCTGCTTTATGTGAAGTGCGTTATGTCATTACAAGGAGTCTTGCCTACCCCTGCTTCTCACAATACTCCTCACTCCTCCCCCCCACCTACCCCACCTGGCCATCACCACACATCCCTCCCAGTGGACCCCCTCCCCTCCGTTGTTCCCATCCCCCACTACTCTTGCCATATTGATTCACTCTTCACCTTGCTTTCCTCTCAAATCTCTAGAATCCGCAGCCTTTTCTTGTTTCCACATCACCCTGTCTCTATCTCTATCCTTCCCTTCCCCACCTCACTCCATCTACTAATTAACCCTTCCTCATCTGTATCCATCTATCACTTGCCACATTTGTCTCAAGCCCTCCCCCACTCTTTGCAGTGGCTATCTCCCTTCTATTATTTCTGCCCTCATGAAGGTCAGAACCTGTCCATTTTCCACCAGAGACGCTGCGTGACCCACTGACAACTCTCCTTTTTTGTGCCAGATTCCAAACCTGTCCTATACATGTGCAGGGTCTTTCTAACAACATCCAATTCACCAACTCACCTTGGATTTCTGACTAGTCTACCATGAGGGACCTTGTCAAAGACCTTCCAAAGCCCATTTAGACAACATTGCCCTACCCCCATCAATCCTCTTTGTGACATCATGAAAAAACTCAGATTCATTTCCCACATAAAAAGCCACGCTGGCTGAAGAACATGGAAATCTTGGAACATACCTGCCATAATATCCTTTCTGACTGGTTTGTTTTATGCAACTGATGTCAATCACAAGTCATGGCACAGTTGGGTAAAAGCAATGTTATGAACGGTAGAGTCAACGGGCTATCAAATGTAATAAAATATGTCAGAAAAGTTCACGCTGATCAAACAAGGTGGACGGAGGGAAACTTATTAATTTCACACGGGTAGACGGCTCAAATATCAGAAAGATTGTGTGGAAAAACCGAGTCATCTAAGCTTTTGAATTGGAATCAACTTGTAGGTAAAAGGTGGGGGACTGTAATTGATATACGGCAGTAATGTAAGGAGAGGTGTGAGGCTCCAAGTTAAAATTGAACTCCAGGAGTTAAAATTGGTGTGTCGTAAAGGTAATGCTACGTTTGTTATGGGAGATTTCAACATGCAGGTAGACTGGGAAAATCTGAACGCCAAGAAATGGAGTTTGTGGAGTGCCTCTGTGATGGAATCTTAGAGTAGCTTGTATTGGAGCCTATCAGGAAGAAGGCAATTCTGGATTTAGTATTATGTAATGAACCAGATTTGAAAAAGGAACTTGAGGTTAAGGAGCCATTAGGAGGTAGTGGCCATAATATGGTTGTTGAATCTACAATTGGAGAGGGAGAGGAGTGGATAAACTGTTCAATTTAACAGTTGAATAAAGGGGGCTATGGAGCCATGAGGGAGAAGCTGGCCAAATTGACTAGAAATGGTATTGGGTAGACCGATGGTACCGAAGGCTGATAAATCCCCAGTCCCTGATGTTCTGCATCCCAGGGTACTTAATGAAGTGACTCTAGAAATCGTGGATGCATTGGTGATAAATTTCCAGAGTTTTATACATGCAGGATCAGTTCCTGTGGATAAGAGGGTAGATAATGTTATCCCACTTTGTAAGAAAGGCGGGAGAGGGAAACCAGGGAATTATAGACCAGTTAGCCTGACATCGGTGGTGGGAAAGATGCTGGAGACAATTATAAAAGATGAAATAGCGGCACATTTCGATAGCAGTAACAGGATCGGTCCGAGTCAGCACGGATTTACGAAGGGGAAATCATGCTTGACTAATCTTCTAGAATTTTTGAGGATGTGCAAGGGAGAGCCAGTGGATAGTGGACCTGGACTTTCAGAAAGCATTTGATAAGGTCCCACATAGGAGATTAGTGCAGTTCGCGTACCGCCACAACAGATCAACGGTGGATGCGATCTCGCTGGCCCTCCAGTCCGCACTGGACCACTTGGACAACAAAAACTCATATGTCAGGCTGTTATTCATTGATTACAGCTCGGCATTTAATACAATCATCCCCTCCAAACTGGTTACCAAACTCGCAGAACTGGGTCTCTGCGCATCTCTCTGCAACTGGACCCTCGACTTCCTCATCCACAGACCACAGTCTGTTCGTAGTGGTGGAAATGTGTCAGCCTCGATAACAATCAGCACGGGAGCACCTCAAGGCTGCGTGCTCAGCCCCCTGCTGTACTCACTCTATACCCATGACTGCGTAGCGAACCACAGTGCGAACTCCATCATCGAGTTTGCTGACGACACCACTACTGTGGGGCGTATCACTGATGGGGATGAGTCAGAATATAGAAGAGAGATCGAGCAACTGTCCATATGGTGCCAGCGCAATAACCTGGCCCTCAACACCAACAAAACAAAGGAACTGATTGTGGACTTTGGAAGGATTGGAGGGGGACCCACTGCCCCATTTATGGTTGAAAGTGTCAAGAATTTCAAATTCCTGGGCGTGCACATCTCTGAAGATCATTCCTGGTCCGAGAACACTAACGCAATTATCAAGAAAGCTCATCAGCGCCTCTAGTTCCTGAGAAGATTACGGAGAGTCGGATTGTCAAGGAAGACTCTCTCTAACTTCTACAGGTGCAGAGTCGAGAGCATACTGACCGGTTGCATCATGACTTGTTTCGGCAATTTGAGCACCCTGGAGAGGAAAAGACTACAAAAAGTAGTAAACACTGCCCAGTCCATCATCAGCTCTGACCTTCCTTCCATCAAGGGGATTTATCGCAGTCGCTGCCTCAAAAAGGCTGGCAGTATCATCAAAGACTCACACCATCATGGCCACACACTCATCTCCCTGCTACCTTCAGTAGAAGGTACAGGAGCCTGAAGACTGCAACAACCAGGTTCAGGAATAGCTACTTCCCCACAGCCATCAGGCTATTAAACCTGGCTCGGACAAAAGTCCGATTATTAATAACCACTTTCTGTTATTTGCACTTTACCAGTTTATTTATTCATGTGCGTATATATTTATATCATGGTATATGGACACATTTATCTGTGTTGTAGTAAATGCCTATTATTTTTCTGTGTGCTTAAGCAAAGCAAGAATTTCATTGTCCTCTACAGGGACACATGACAATAAACTTACTTGAACTTGAATTTGATTAGTGGGCAAAATTAGGGCATAAGGTATTGGGGGTAGAATGCTGACATGGATAAAAAAATTGGTTGGCAGACAGGAATCAAAGAGTAGGGTTAACGGGTCCCTTTCAGAATGGTAGGCAGTGACCAGTGGAGGCAGTGACTAGTGGGAGTACCATTAGCAAATTTGCAGATGACAGAAAGCTGGGTGGCAGTGTGAACTGTGAGGAAGATGTTATGAGAATGCAGGGTGACTTGGACAGGTTGAGTGTGTGGGCAGATGCATGGCAGATGCAGTTTAATGTGGATAAATGTTAGGTTATCCACTTTGGTAGCAAAAACAGGAAGGCAGATTACTATGTAAATGGTGTCAAGTTGGGAAAAGGGGAAGTACAACAGGATCTGGGGGTCCTTGTTCATCATTCAATGAAAGTAAGCATGCAGCTACAGCAGGCAGTGAAGAAAGCGAAATGCATGTTGGCCTTTATAACAAGAGGAGTTGAGTATAGAAGCAAAGAGGTCCTCTGCAGTTGTATAGGGTCCTTGTGAGACCACACCTGGAGTATTGTGTGCAGTTTTGGTCCCCTAATTTGAGGAAGGACATTCTTGCTATTGAGGGAGTTCAGCATAGGTTAACAAGGTTAATTCCCGGGATGGCGGGACTGTCATATGCTGAGAGGATGGAGCGGCTGGGTTTGTATACTCTGTAGTTTAGAAGGTTGAGAGGGGATCTTGTTGAAACATATAAGATTATTAAGGGTTTGGACATGCTAGAGGCAGGAAACAATATTCCCGATGGTGGGGGAGTCCAGAAACAAGGGCCACAGTTTCAGAATAAGGGGTAAACCATTTAGGACGGAGACGAGAAACACTTTTTCTCACAGAGAGTTGTGAGTCTGTGGATTTTCTGACGGTTCTCTGGATACTTTCAAGAGAGAGAGCTAGATAGGGCTCTTAAAGATAGCGGATAGCGGGGAGTCAGGGGGGGTATATGGGGAGAAGACAGGCGGTACGGGGTACTGATTGGGGACCCAACTTCGCAGCATCTGCTGTCTGTGAAGTTTTAATACGTTGTTTGCTCAGGTGGAAATATCCAGCCTTACAGGTACAGTACTAGCTTCCCACTGTGTTGTGACAATCAGTGTTGTTGCCAGACAGTGTTTGTGCAGAAGGTCCCATACATTTATCCTCATTTGGATGGAGGAGGAGAAAAAAGATCCGTGCTTTAATAAAAACCAAGAAGGGATGAGTGGTCTGTTGCCCATGCCAGCCCTCACACTCCACAGCTGATCATTCCTGGTCCTATCGTGACCTGTCCCTCCATCTCCACCATCCCTTGATTCAATCAACATTCACAATGACAACCTGATATCCTGGCTATGGTGAACTATCTTGGAAAATTCATACCAAACCTCAGCGAATTAAGCTCGCCCCTGCGACAACTGACTCATTGCTTGGTCCTGATTCCAGCAATCTCAACAAGCATTTGACGCTTTAAAATCTAAGCTGACCAGTGCACCAACTCTAATATTCTTCAATTTGAAACATCCAGTGACAATCACCTGTGATGCCTCGCGATTCGGGCTCGGTGCAGCCTGCCTACAACCATCAGCTGATGGTACCTTGCCTCCCGTACCATGACCGACACAGAACAACGCTACGCACAGATCGAGAAGGAGCTGCTGGCTGTCGTCTTTGCCTGCTCCAAATTCAAAGACTTTATCTTCGGAAACATTTTCACGGTTGAGACAGACCACCAGTGACGATTCTGAACAAACCAATCCATGCTGCACCAGCCCGCCTGCAACCCATGATGATGCAGCTACAACATTTCGACTTCACCCTTGTTTACAAAAAGGGTACAGACATGCACATTGCGGATACTCTCTCTCGTGCACTTCGAGCATCCCACTTCTGACACCATGTAAATATGGCATCTACACAACACGTAACTTAAGATCATCTTTAATCCACATACAGACTTAACAGCATGTTAGTAGTCACTGCCTCCTGTCTGCTACCAAACTGCGTAGCATAGGAAGTAGGTGTTAATATAAATGATACAGTAAGGCGGGGTTAGTGATGCTAACCTATATATTATTGGTTGCATGCATAAAGCAATCTACAGAACTTGAGGTTAAGGAGCCATTAGGAGGTAGTGACCATAATATGGTCAAGTTTAATCTACAATTGGAGAGGGAGAAGAGTAAATCAGAGGTGTCGGTGTCACAGTTGAATAAAGGGGGCTATGGAGCCATGAGGGAGAAGCTGGCCAAATTGACTGGAAAAATACCCGAGAAGGGATGACAGTGGAACAACAATGGCAGGTATTTCTGGGAATAATACAGACGGTGCAGGATCAGTTCATTCTAAAGAGGAAGAAAGATTCCAAGAGGAGTAATGGGCGACCGTGGCTGACAAGGGATGTCAGGGACAGTATAAAAATAAAATAGGATTGGGTAATGTCTAAAGAGCAACAGAAGAGAACTAAAACGGCAACACAGGGAGAAAAGATGAGGTACGAAAGTAAGCTAGCCAAGAATATAAAGCAGGATAGTAAAAGCTTCTTTAGGTATGTAATGAGGAAAAAATTAATTAAGACCAAAGTTGGACCCTTGAAGACCGAGAAAGGTGAATTTATTATGGGGATCAAGGAAATGGCAGATGAGTCGAAAAGGTACTTTGGATCCATCTTCACTAAGGAGGACACAAACAATCTTCCTGATATACTAGTGGTCAGAGGATCTGGGGTGACAGAGGAAATGAAGAAAATCCACATTATGCAGGAAATGGTGTTGGGTAGACTGATGGGACTAAAGGCTGATAAATCCCCAGGGCCTGATGGTCTGCATCCCAGGGTACTTAAGGAAGTGGCTGTAGAAATCGTGGATGCATTGGTGATGATTTTCCAGAGTTTTATAGATTCAGGATCAGTTCCTGTGGATAAGAGGGTAGCTAATGTTATCCCATTCTTTAAGAAAGGCGGGAGAGAGAACCCAGGGAATTATAGGCCGGTTAGCCTGACACCGGTGGTGGGGAAGATGCTGGAGTCAATTATAAAAGATGAAATAGCGGCACATTTGGATAGCAGTAACAGGATCGGTCTGAGTCAGCATGGATTTACGAAGGGGAAATCATGCTTGACTAATTTTCTGGAATTTATGAGGATGTAACTGGGAAAATGGACAAGGGAGAGCCTGTGGATGCAGTGTACCTGGACTTTCAGAAAGCATTTGATAAGGTCCCACATAGGAGATTAGTGGGCAAAATTAGGGCGCAAGGTATTTGGGGTAGAATGCTGACATGGATAGAAAATTGGTTGGCAGATAGGAAACAAAGCTAGGGATAACGGGTCCCTTTCAGAATGGCAGACAGTGACTAGTGGGAGGCAATGACTACTATTGCTAATGAGTAACATTAGCAAATTTGCAGATGACAGAAAGCTGGGTGGCAGTGTGATTTGTGAGGAGGATGCTATGAGAATGCAGGGTGACTTTTACAGGTTGTGTGGGCAGATGCATGGCAGATGCAGTTTAATGTGGATAATGTGAGATGATCCACTTTGGTAGCAAAAACTGGAAGGCAGATTACTATCTAAATGGTGTCAAGTTGGGAAAATGGGAAGTACAACAGGATCTGGAGGTCCTTGTTCATCATTCAATGAAAGTAAGCATGCAGGTACAGCAGGCAGTGCAGAAACCGAATGTTGCCTTTATAACAAGAGGAGTTGAGTATAGGAGCAAAGAAGTCCATCTGCAGTTGTATAGGGCTCTAGTGAGAATTGTGTGCTGTTTTGGTCCCCTAATTTAAGGAAGGACATTCTTGCTATTCAGCATAGGTTAACAAGATTAATTCCTGGGATGGCGGGACTGTCATATGCTCAGAGAATGGAGCGGCTGGACGTATACTCTGGAGTATAGAAGGATGAGATGGGATCTTATTGAAACATTTAAGATTATTAAGGGTTTGGAGACCCTAGAGGCAGGAAACATGTCCCAAAGGTTGGGGGAGTCCAGAACCAGGGGTCACAGATTCAGAATAAGGGGTAAACCATTTAGAACGGAGACGAGGAAACACTTTTTCACACAGAGAGTTGTGAGTCTGTGGATTCTCTGCCTCAGAGGGCGGTGGAGGCCGGTTCTCTAGATACTTTCAAGAGAGAGCTAGATAGGGCTCTTAAAGATAGCAGAGTTAGGGGATATGGGGAGAAGGCAGGCACGGGGTACTGATTGGGGATGATCAGCCATGATCACATTAAATGGCGGTGCTTGCTCGAAGGGCCGAATGGCTTACTCCTGCACCAATTGTCTATTGTCTGTTGATTTTCCAATACTCCTCCATGTACCTGAAACCAGCTGCTATGCCTCTTCCCATTCATGCCAAGTTCAAATCACAAGCTCCCCAGTGAGGCAAAACAGTAATGTATTAAATACAAAAAATGTGAGTGTCACACCCACCCACCTTTGCAGCCTCTGCCGTCTGTGAAGTTACGTTGTTTGCTCGGGTGGAAATATCCTGCCTTACAGGTACAGTAGTAGCTTCCCACTGTGTTGCGACAATCAGCGTTGTTGCCACACAGCGTTTGTGCAGAGGTTCCATTACATTCATCCTCATCTGGATGGAGGAGGAGAAAAAAGATCCATGATTTAATAAAAACCAAGAAGGGATGAGTGGTCTGTTGCCCATGCCAGCCCTCACCCTCCACAGCTGATCATTCCTGGTCCTATCGTGACCTGTCCCTCCATCTCCACCATCCCTTGATTCAATCAACATTCACAATGACAGCCTGGTGTGTCCTCAACAACTGTGGCTCCACAGTGAGGAACAGGAAGACTCACAACCTACTGAACAAACGGGACCTTTCCTCAGCCCAGGCCTAAACGGACAAAGCCGCTGCCTCTCTGCTCCTCTGTTACTCCCACATCTACATCAGCAAACTTAAATTCTTTCTGCTTTTTGTGAAGTGTGTAATGTCATTACAAGGGGTCTTGCCTACCCCTGCTTCTCACAATAGCCCTCACTCCTCCCCCCCACCTACCCCACCTGGCCATCGCCACACATCCCTCCCAGTGGATCCCCTCCCCCCTCCGTTGTTCCCACCCCCCACTACTCTTCCCATATTGATTCACCCTTCACCTTGCTTTCCTACCAAATTCCTGAATCCGCAGCCTTTTCTTGTTTTCACATCACCTCCCGTTTCCTGTCTCTATCTCCATCCTTCCCTTCCCCACCTCACTCCATCTGCTAATTAACCCTTCCTCATCTGTATCCACCTATCACTCCCACACTTGCCCCAAGCCCTCCCCCACTCTTTTCAGTGGCTATCTCCCTTGTATTCTTTCTGCCCACATGAAGGTCAGAACCTGTCCATTTTCCACCAGAGATGCTGCCTGACCCACTGACAACTCTCCTTTGTTGTCGCAGATCCCAGCATCTGCAATCTCTCGTGCCTCCGAGACTACCTCATGTTTCACAAGAGAAATAGAAAGCTGGAAGAGAATTCGAGGCAGGACAAAGCCTGGCAAGTGATATGTAGACACAAGTGGGGAGGGGGCTGATTGGCAGGTGATTGGACAAAGGCCAGGCATGAAAAGACAAACAATGTGAGATGAGGATAGAAAAGGTCGAATGATAAATCCATAAAAAGATATATAGATGGAAGGCGATGGAGGTGGAGAAATAGGCGAGAATCTGGCTTGGCCACAGGGAGGAGAGGGGGAGAAAAAGGGAGCGCGGGTTGTTTTTGGATTAGTTACCTCATGTTGGAGAACACAATGTTCCTGCCATTGGAAGGTAAGTTAAAGGTGTATATGAGATGGTATTCCTCCAGTTTGCGCATGGTCTCACTCTGGCAATGGAGGAGGCCCAGGACAGGTCAGTATGGAAATGGGAAGGGGAGTTAAAATGGTTAGCAACTAGCAGACAGTGGCCGAGGCCAGAATCAAACTCGGGTTCCTGGCGCTGTGAGTCAGCAGCTCTATCAGTCGCGCCACTGTGTCACTAATAAGCTATATCACATGTGCTGATATACGATGAAAATCGTTGTGTCATGGGTTATCTAGTCAATCATACCATACATAGGTACAATAGGTGGTGCAAAAAGAGAAAGAAAACAGAGTTTTTGCAAGTTAGCAGCCCAATAGTATCGCCTGAAGTCAGGAAGTGCCAGGCCGCCGTCACTCTTAGGAGACTGCAGTATCGCCTTTCGGATTCTAGCCGGTTTGCTACCCCATAAAAAATTTAGATATTGTCGTTCCTAATTTATCAAAAAAAGATTTAGTGATAAGTATAGGGACGTGCTGGAAAAGATACAGGAATTTGGGTAGGACGACCATCTTGATCAGATTTATCCGGCCCGCGAGGGACAGCGGTAAAACTGACCAGCGGTCAAAATCTCTTTCAGCTTTCTCAACCAGAGGCAGAAAGTTTGTGTGGAACATATCAGATATAGGTGTTGTAATAAAAACGCCGAGGTAGCGAAATCCGTCCTCCGCCCATTTGAATGAGGTTAAAGAGCGAGGAAGCTGCTTAGCCAATGAGTTATAATCATATATAACCATATAAGTTAATCGGTAATAGCTCATAAGTTTATAACCAAGAATACGCACCGAACCGTTCCAAAATATTCGTAATCACAGGGAGAGAGCTGACTGGATTCGAGATGTACAGGAGCAGGTCATCCGCATACAATGAGACTTTATGGGTTGTGTCGAACCGTGCAATACCTTTAAACCCCTTCTCTAAGCGCAACCAAACCGTCAAGCTCGCATCATTTTAAAGACCTCTATCAAGTCCCTCCTTAACCTTCTGCACTCCAGAGAATAAAGACCTAACTTATTCAACCTTTCTCTGTAACTTAGTTGCTGAAACCCAGGCAACATTCTAGTAAATCTCCTCTGCACTCTCTCTATTTTGTTGACATTCTTCCTATAATTGGGCGACCCAAATTGTACACCATACTCCAGAATTGGTCTCACCAATGCCTTGTACAATTCACATCCAAGTCATTTAGATATATCACAAACAGCATAGATCCCAGAACAGATCTCTGTGGAACTCCACTTGTCACAGACCTCCAACCTGATTATTGTTTCCACCACAGTCCTCTGTCTTCTATCTGTAAGGCAGTTCTGAATCGATATGACCAAGTCACTGTTTATCCCATGCATCATAATGTTCTGAATCAGCAAACCATGGGACCTTTAACAAATGCCTTACTAAAATCCATGTAGACAACAACCACTGCTCTACCCTCATTAATCATCTTCATCATCTCCACAAAAGACTACATCAGGTTAGTAAGGTACAATCTAGCATGAACAAAGCCATGCTGACTATCTCTATCTTACCCATTCTCTTCCAAATGGGTATAAATCCGATACTGAAAAATTCTCTCCAATATCTTCCTCGCTGATGTGAGGCTCATTGAGCTACAATTCCCTGGATTCTCTCTAATTCTCTTCTTAAACAAAGGAACAACATTACTGACCCTTCAGTCTTCTGGGATGTCGTCTGTGCTTAGAGAAGATGCAAAGATCTTTGTCAAGGCTCTTGCCCTCTTGTTGCTTTCAATAACCTCGGATAAATCCCATCAGGCCCTGGGTATTCATGCACCTTAATGATCTTTAAAAGTCCCAACACCTCCTCTTTCTTAATCTCAAACTGCTCTTGCATGTTAGCATTCTCCACACTGATCCTCCAAGTCTTTGGTGAAAAGTTGCCAATGTCAATTTGAGGCTCCTTTTGGCCCTTCCAATTACCTGCCTGAGTTATTTGCTCATTGATTTACATACCTTTAATCATTCCGTTAATTCTTAAACTTGCATACAGTTGTTCTTTCCTTTAGACCCAATTTACTTCTTCAGTCATATGAAGTTCTCTTACTTTGCAATCCTTATCCCTCCTTCTTACTGGAACATGGAACAGTCCTGAACTTTAATCAAATGGCCTTTAAATGACTGCCACATATCAATGAGGACTTACTATCAACTGCTTCCATTATTCCCGCCTGAGCTCCCGTCTATTAACAACATAATGTGCAAATCCAATTTAGTTCCTTACAGCAAAGTCCAAATTTATCCCTATACAAAACAAACTAAAACATACAGTCAGGATCACTAACCCCCAACATGCTCTTCCACCGTAACACCAATCACCTGGCCTGATTCGTTTCCCAACACATGGATAAGTATGTTTAAGAAGGAACTGTAGATGCTGGAAAATCGAAAATAGACAAAAATGCTGGAGAAACACAGTGGGTGGAGCAGCATCTATGGAGCGAAGGAAATAAGCAAAGTTTCGGGTCAAAATCCTTCTTCAGACTGATGTGATGGGGGCAGGGGGAGGGAGAAAGGAAGAGGTGGAGCCAGAGGGCTGAGTGAGAGCAGAGAAGGGGAGGAGAAAGTGAGGACTACCTAAAATTAGAGAAGTCAATGTTCACACTGCTGTGTTACAAACTGCCCGAGCGAAATATGAGGTGCTGCTCCCCCAATTTATGGTGGTCCTCACTCTGGCCATGGAAAAAGCCCAGGACAGAAATTGTGTTCATTGTGTGTTCTGTTGCTTTTCTCTGTCGTGACTGCATGGTACAAAATTTTGTTCAAACTTGTTTGAATGACAATAAAGGAAATTCAATTCAATTCAATTCAATAAATGCAGGTGCCACAGGTAGACTGAAGAAAATATACATTCTTAGCGTTGTAGAGCAACTGTTCCAGAGAAAAAGTCCAAGGTCCGCAATGGTTGGAGAATTGGTACAGCTTATGGACCATTCAGTGGTCTGATAGCAGAGAGGAAGTGGCTATTCCTGAATCTGGTGGTATGCGTTTTCAATTGTAGAAGATACAATAATAGAACACTTGGAGAAGAGTGACAGAACTGGATAAAGTAATCAGAAACAGGAAACTATGTTTGGCAAGCATACTGGATCTTTTTCAGGATATAACAAGATGTAACCAGCAGAATGAGGGAGAAATAGTGGATATGGTCCACGTTCAGACAGCTATTGATAACTTCCCATCTAAGAGGTTATCGTGCAAATTTAAAACATGCGTTTGGGGAGCACGTTGCTCATGGAGAAAGAATGGGTTGGCTCACAGAAAATAAATGATAAACAATAATTTCTATGAGTGGCAGGCAGTGGGGAACAATAGGGTTCAGTAACTGAGTGTTCTCAGATTCTAAAAAGGGGTGGCACCATGAGACCTGGTGTCCATGTGCACCAGTGGCGGGATGGGAGCATACAGACGCAGCAGCTGATAGGATGGCAGATGATCGGTTGGCCTTTGCCGTGGGAGGATTTGAGTTCAGGAGCAACAATCCTACAGGCCCCTTGTTAGTGCACCAGGAGTCCAATGTGCAGTTCCCATATCGGAGGACGGATGATCCGATTACAGAACAAATGTAAGGAGAAAAACATTCAGTTCTTGCAATTGAAAGGAGAAGCTCACAATATTAAAAGGCCAGAGGATCATATTTAGGGAGCAACTGACAATAGGAACAAAGAGAGGAACTTTTAAGTCAGCAGCCACTTCATGAGACACATTAAGTTTTGTAGCTGAAAGCAGTTCGCATCCTGGAGTGACTGCTGCTAGCGGGTACATGATAATGAAGGCAGACACTAAAGGAGTGGCCTGTTGGGAGTGACTGTGCTGAAGGTAACTGTGAGGCTTTAGCACAACAGGGTTTGGTGTGGAGGGTGATGGTGGGACAAGGTGTGGTCAGTGCTTTTTCTTTCTTTCGTAAATCTTCTGTTGTTTAGTACTGTAGAAACGGCAGTTATGGGAGGAGGAGAGGAGGCATCCTCCTCCTGCAAGATGTGGGAAGTCAGGGAGACTTACAGTGTCCCTGAGGACTGCACCTGGGTGAGGCGTGCCCAGCTGCAGGTCCTTACAGGTAACGTTAGGGCACTGGAACAGCAGCTGGATGACGTAGGGATCATCTGGGAGACTGAGAAGGACATAGATAGTTACAGTTAGGTGGTCATGCCGAGAGTATGGGCAGAATGTTGATGGATGATCACCAGGAAAGGGAGCAGGCAGAGTGTGCAGTAATCCCCTGTGGCCATTCCCCTTGACAACAGGTATGCCCTTTTGGATACTATTCAGTAGGGGGATATCTGGTCAGGGGAGAGCAGCAGCAGTCAGGTCTGTAACATTGGGCATGGGTCTGAGTCACAGCATGGAAGGGTGAAGACAGGCAGAGCCAAGGTGATAGGGGACTTGAATGGAGAAACAAGGCACTGCATGTGCTGGTTTATGAAAAAAGACACAAAGTACTGCAGTAACCCAATGTGTTAGGCAGCATGTTTCAGTTTGGGATCTTTCATCAGACTTTTCAAACTTCAGGATCTTTCTTCAGATTAAATATTTTAAATGGCGTCTGCAATCAGTGTTCCCGAACCGAAATGTCACCTAATGAAGTTCTCCAGAGATGCTGCCTGACCTGCTGAGTTACTTTATGTCCATGTGTAGTACTGATTTTAGTTTTGGTCATCCAGTCACAGGAAGGATGTCATTAAGTTGGAAAGCAGACAGAAGATTTTCTAGGATATTACCATGACTTTAGGGGGTGAGCTATTGGGAGAGGTTGGGCAGTCTAGGACTTTATTCATTGGAGTGTAGGAGGCTGGAGGTTGATCCTTCAGAGATGTAGAAAGTCAGAAGGGATTTAGGTTGACACAGCTGGTCGAGCTGCTACCTCACAGTGCCAGGGACCTAGGTTTGATCCAGACCTAGGTTCGATCCTGACCTTGGGTGTTATCTGTGTGAAGTTTGCACGTTCTCCCTGTGACTGTGTGGGATTACTTTGGGTTCTCTGGCTTAATCCCTCATCCCAATGATGTACAGGTTTGCAGTTGAATTGGCCCTCTCTCTGCAAATTTCCCCGAGTGTACAGGGAGAGGATAAGAAAGTGGGATAAAACAGAACTCATGTGAATGAGTGATAAATGGTCAGCATGGTCTTGGTGGACTAAAGAGCCTGTTTTAATGCAGCATCACTAAACCAAATAGATAGTGAATGCACAGACTTTTACCCACAGCAGGGGAATCAAAAACAAGGAGACACATGTTTATGGTAACACAAACCTGATGGAGGCTTGTTCACTCAAGGATGGTGGGGATATGCAATGAGCTGCCAGAGGAGGTAGTTGAGGCAGGTGCTATCGACAACATTTAAGCTGTGATTGGAAACTAAATATTCCAGGATTTCGTTGCTTCAGGTGTGATAGAATTGGAGGGGCAAGAGGTGGAGGTGTTGCATTGCTAGTCAGGGAAGATATTACAGCAGTGCTTTGGCAGGATAGATTGGAGGGCTCCTCTAGGGACGCTATTTGGGTGGAATTGAGAAGTGGGAAACGTGTAGCAACACTTATAGGGGTGTATTATAGACCGCCAAACGGGGAATGAGAATTGGAAGAGCAAATATGTAAGGAGATAGCAGATATTAGTAGTAAACACAAGGTAGTGATTGTGGGAGATTTCAACTTTCCACACATAGACTGGGAAACACCTTCTGTAAATGGGCTGGATGGGTTGGAGTTTGTAAAATGTGTGCAGGATAGTTTTTGCAGCAATACATAGAGGTACCTACTAGAGGAGGGGCAGTGCTGGACCTCCTGTTAGGAAATGAGACGGGACAGGTGGCGGAGGTATGTGTTGGGGAGCACTTCGGGTCCAGTGATCACAATACCATTAGTTTCAATATAATTATGGAGAGGGTCAGAACTGGACCTAGGGTTGAGATTTTTGATTGGAGAAAGGCTAACTTTGATGAGATGCGAGATGATTCAAAAGGAGTGAACTGGGACATTTTCTTTTATGGGAAAGATGTAGAAGAGAAATGGAGGACATTTAAAGGGGAAATTTTAAGAGTACAGAATCTTTATGTTCCTGTTCGGTTTAAAGGAAACAGTAAAAATTGTAAAGAGCCCTGGTTTTCAAGGGAAATTGGACATCTTGTTCGGAAAAAGAGGGAGATCTACAATAATTATAGGTAGCATGAAGTAAATGAGGTGCTTGAGGAGTAAAAGGAATGTAAAAAGAATCTTAAGAAAGAAATTAGAAAAGCTAAAAGAAGATATGAGGTTGCTTTGGCAAGTAAGGTGAAAGTAAACCCAAAGGGTTTCTAAAGCTATATTAATAGCAAAAGGATACGAGGGATAAAATTGGTCCATTGGAGAGACAGAGTGGACAGCTATCTGCAGAGCCAAAAGAGATGGGGATATATTGAACTTTTTTTTTCTTCGGTATTCACCAAGGAGAAGGATATTGAATTATGTGAGGTAAGGGAAACTAGTAGAGTAGCTATGGATACTATGAGGTTCAAAGTAAAAGAAGTACTGACACTTTTGAAAAATATAAAAGTGGATAAGTCTCCAGGTCGTGACAGGATATTCCCTAGGACATTGAGGGAAGTTAGTGTAGAAATAGCCGGGGCTACGACAGAAATATTTCAAATGTCATTAGAAACGGGAATAGTCCCCGAGGATTGGCGTACTGCACTTGTTTTTCCATTGTTTAAAAAGGGTTCTAAGAGTAAACCTAGCAATTATAGACCTGTTAGTTTGACTTCAGTGTTGGGCAAATTAATGGAAAAGATACTTAGAGATAATATATATAAGCATCTGGATAAACAGGGTCTGATTAGGAACAGTCAACATGGATTTGTGCCTGGAAGGTCATGTTTGACTAATCTTCTTGAATTTTTTGAAGCGGTTACTAGGGAAATTGACGAGGGTAAAGCAGTGGATGTTGTCTATATGGACTTTAGTAAGGCCTTTGACAAGGTTCCTCATGGAAGGTTGGTTAAGAAGGTTCAACTGTTGGGTATAAATGCAGGAATAGCAAGATGGATTCAACAGTGGCTGAATGGGAGAAGCCAGAAGGTAATGGTGGATGGCTGTTTATCGGGTTGGAGGCAGGTGACTAGTGGGGTGCCTCAGGGATCTGTGTTGGGTCCTTTGTTGTTTGTCATGTACATCAATGATCTGGATGAACGAGTGGTAAATTGGATTAGTAAGTATGCAGATGATACCAAGATAGGGGGTGTTGTGGATAATGAAGAGGATTTCCAAAGTCTACAGAGTGATTTAGGCCATTTGGAAGAATGGGCTGAAAGATGGCAGATGGAGTTTAATGCTGATAAATGTGAGGTGCTACACCTTGGCAGGACAAATCAAAATAGGACGTACAATGGTAAATGGTAGGGAATTAAAGAATACAGTTGAACAGAGGGATCTGGGTATAACCGTGCATAGTTCCTTGAAGGTTGAATCTCATATAGATAGGGTGGTAAAGAAAGCTTTTGGTATGCTAGCCTTTATAAATCAGAGCATTGAGTATAGAAGCTGGGATGTAATGTTAAAATTGTACAAGGCATTGGTGAGACCAAATCTGGAGTATGGTGTACAATTTTGGTCGCCCAATTATAGGAAGGATGTCAACAAAATAGAGAGAGTACAGAGGAGATTATTAGAATGTTGCCTGGGTTTCAACAACTAAGTTACAGAGAAAGGTTGAATAAGTTAGGTCTTTATTCTCTGGAGCGCAGAAGGTTAAGGGGGGACTTGATAGAGGTCTTTAAAATGATGAGAGGGATAAACAGAGTTGATGTGGACAAGCTTTTCCCTTTGAGAATAGGGAAGATTCAAACAAGAGGACATGACTTCAGAATTAAGGGACAGAAGTTTAGGGGTAATATGAGGGGGAACTTCTTTACTCAGAGAGTGGTAGCGGTGTGGAATGAGCTTCCAGTGGAAGTGGTGGAGGCAGGTTCGTTGGTATCATTTAAAATTAAATTGGATAGGCATATGGATGAGAAGGGAATGGAGGGTTATGGTATGAGTGCAGGCAGGTGGGACTAAGGGAAAAAAGTTGTTCGGCACGGACTTGTAGGGCCGAGATGGCCTGTTTCCGTGCTGTAATTGTTATATGTTATATATGTTATATGTTATAAACACACTTTGACAGGTAGATGGATAGGAAAGGTTGAGTAGGATATCAGACAAATGTGGCCAAATGTGAAGAACTTTGATCAGCATGGCCAAGTTGGGCCGAAGGGCCTGTGTTGATGCTGTATGGCACTGGCTCTCTGGTAGACACTGGATGGCAAGACTGATAAATGCAGAGACTGTATTAATTAGGGCCACCTTCATTAGAATTTAGGAGAATGAGGGGGATGTCATAGACTCTACTGAACAACAATAGAACTGGATGCAGGAAGGTGTTCCTGATGGTCAGAGACTCTCAGGCCAGAGGTCACAGACTAAAGGTCAGGGGTCAGCCAGTTAAGAAGGGGGCTGACAGGAAATGTCTTCTCCCAGAGAATGGTGATTCTGTGAAATTCTCCACCACTGAAATGTGTTGAAGCCAAATCATTAAATATATGTAAGTGGTTGGATATTTCTGGGGGTTAAAGGGAACAAGGGCTGTGGAGAAAGCTGCAACTGGACACAGAGTGTGGGTGATCAGTCGTGACCATTCTGAATGGTTGAACAGGATCGATGGGCCAAATGGCCTGCTCCTGCTCCACATACTGTTGCTGTGATAACCAAAAGCCCACCTGCCCTGGTCCAGTCTGTAAGTGTGGATGTTTGGGCACAACAGCCTCCCCATTCACCTTCAACTACAAGGGATCCTTTACTTATGAATAGTCCAAGAAAATGAGTTGCTTATTTCTTTTGCCGAGCCCTGGCTGACAGGTAGCGATACAAAGGATAGAATAGAACGATAGAATGAACGTTCTCAAGTGAAATTGTATTCTGACTCACCTATACACGTGCTATTTGATGGCCTCATGTATCCATCTGTACAGTTTTTGGATGAAACTAGAAACGTCAGATGGCTGTTGTAAATCACTGCAAAACAAACCAGAACAGGGTTAGATATTGGAAGAATCCATGTCCATACATTATTCCGTTCCCACAGAGCTGCAAAGAAGGAGATGGATTATGGTTAATGCTTTGCCAATTGACAACATTAACAGAAGAGTTCAGCAGCTCCTCAAATATGTGATGAAGAAAACTGCTAAGAGCTGTT
This sequence comes from Leucoraja erinaceus, assembly GCF_028641065.1. Classification (NCBI taxonomy): domain Eukaryota; kingdom Metazoa; phylum Chordata; class Chondrichthyes; order Rajiformes; family Rajidae; genus Leucoraja; species Leucoraja erinaceus. The sequence continues at coordinate 69,547 of NW_026576468.1, read as the reverse complement.
AAAGTTCGTCATACACCAGTTAGAGTTAGTCATACAGCAGAGAAACGGGCCATTGAGTCCGTGCAACAATCAACCGCCCACCTCCATTAATCCTACATTTTATATACACTCCTCTGCCACTTGATCCTAGACTTTCTGACCCAGACCACGATCAGTAGAGAAAGGTAAAAACACATCCTCCACAATAACTCTCAACACGGGTATCCCACTGGATCCCTGCTCAGTCCCTGCTATACTCCCAAAACACTCATGACAGTGTGGTCAAACTCAGCTCAAACTCAAGAGTCAAGAGTATTTTATTGTCACATGTCCCAATCAAAAAAATGATTAAGTAGGAACTGCAGATGCTGGAAAAATCAAAGATAGAAAAAATGCTGAAGAAACTCAGTGGGTGAGGCAGCATCTATGGAGCGAAGGAATAGGTGAAGTTTTGGGTCGAGACCCTTCTTCAGACATGTGTGGGTGTGGTGGGGGCAGGAAGAAGAAATGAAGAGGCGGAGACAGTGGGCTGTGGGAGAGGAAAGAGTGACTACCTGACATTGGAGAAGTCAATGTCCATACCGCTGGGGTGTAAACTATCCAAGCAAAATATGAGGTGCTTTATGTTGGGACTCACTGTGGCCATGGAGGAGGCCCAGGACAGAAAGGTCGGATTCGGAATGGGAGGGGGAGTTGAAGTGCTGAGCCACTGGGAGATCAGGTTGGTTATTGCGAACTGAGCGAAGGTGTCTGAGCGAAGGCCCCCGTCCTCTAAAGAATGAGGACATCTCTGATGCCCTGGTTTGGAACACTTCATCCTGGGTGCAGATGCGGCATAGATGGAGGAATTGGGAGTAGGAGAGTCCTTACAGGAAGCAGAGTGGGAAGAAGTGTAGTCCAGATAGCCATGGGAGTCAGTGGGTTTATAGGAGATGTCGGTCAGTAGTCTGATAGCTGCGATGGAGATAATGAGGTCCAGAAATGGTAGGGAGATGTCGGAAATAATCCAGGTGAATTTGTGTGCCGGATGGAAGTTAGTGGTGAAATGGATCAAGTCAGTGAGTTCTGTATGTGTACACGAGCCATGATCATATTGAATGGCGGTGCAGGCTCGAAGGGCCGAATGGCCTACTCCTGCACCTAATTTCTATGTTTCTATGTTTCTATGTTACGAGGTAGCACCAATGCATTCGTCGATGTAGTGGAGGTAGAGTTCGGGGATAGGGCCACGGTACGCCTCAAACAAGGATTAAAAAAAGAGATTCCTATTTGCAGCGGCACAACAGAATATGTAAACATAGCACTCTGTTTACAATATGATCAATGAATTGGAAATTTCAATATATATACTATATATATATTAGTACCTACACACAAACAAAGGAACAAACAATAATAGTACAAAAAGATAAAACTAATGTCCCCATGTCTATGTAGTTCAGAGCTTATTTAGAGGTTGTAGTGTTTAATAGGCTGATGGCTGCAGGAAAGAAGCTGTTCCTGAATAATGCAGATTTCAGGCTCCTAAATCTTCTTCCTGATGATGAGCAGGGGTGATATGAGTGTGGCCAAGGAGGCGTGGGTCTCTGATGATGCTGGCTGCCTTTTTGTGGCAGTGACTCTTGTAAATCCCTTAGATGGTGGGAAGGTTAGTACGTGTGATGGACTGGGCAGTGTTCACCACTTTTTGCAGTCTTCTTTGCTCCTGGGCGTTCCATTAGTTTGTAGATGACACCACTGCAGTGGGCTGGATCACTAACAATGATGAGCCAAGAGTACAGAACAAAGGAACATTGTGTCAGGACAATAGCAGTAAGACAAAGGTGCTATTTCTTGACTTCAGGAAACAAGCTGGAAACAGTAGAGAGAAGATTTACAAGGATGCTGCCAGGACTAGAGGGTCTGAGCTATAGGATGTTGAGTAGGCTGGGACTCTATGCCTTGGAGCACAGGAAGACGAGGGGAGATCTTAGAAAGGAGTTTAAAATCATGAGAGGAATAGATGGGCTAGATGCACAGTCTCTTGCCCAGAGTAGGTGAATCAAGGACCAGAGGACATAGGTTTAAGATGAAGGGGAAAAGATTTAATAGGAATTTGAGGTAGACAAAAGTGCTGGAGAAACTCAGCGGGCGACGCAGCATCTCTGGAGATGTTTCAGGTCTGGACCTTTCTTCATTCTGAAACATTGCCTATTCCTTCTCTCCATAGATGCTGCCTCACCTGCTGAGTTTCTCCAGCATTTTTGTCTACCTTTGATTTTTCCAGCATCTGCAGTTCTTTCTTAAACATAGGAATCTGAGGGGTAACTTGTTCACCCAAATGGTGGAGGGTATATGGATAAGCTGCCAGAGGAGGTAGTTGAGGCAGGGATTATCCCAATGTTTAAGAAACAGTTAGACCGGTACATGGGGAGGACAGGTTTGGGGAGATATGGCACAAACGCTGGCAGGTGGGACTAGTGTAGCTGGGACATGTTGGCCTGTGTGTGCAAGTTGGGCCGAAGAGCCTGTTTCCATGCTGTATCACTCTATAACTATAAGATCGTGGAGTACATGACCCAATCAGCAACAATGATGCAAGAATAAAAATGGTTGAGAGCTTCCTTGGCATAAATATTATCAACGGTCTGCCATGGACCAACCACATTGAAATGACAGCCAAGAGGGTACACCAAGGCATCTATTTCTTCAGGACACTAAGGAAATTTAGCATGTCTCCAATGTAGACATTCTTCTATAGATGGATCACAGAAAGCATAATGTTGGGTTGCATCGCAACTTGCTTTGTTAACACCTCTGTCCAAGTCCACGAGGTCACTTGCACCTTCTCTAACCTCATCTACTGTATTCGTTGTTCAAGATGTGGACTCTTTTACATCAGCAAGAACAAATGTAGAATGGGCGATCGTTTTACGGAACACCTTCGCTCAGCCCGCCTGAACCTACCTGATCTCCTGGACACTTTCATTCTCCTTCCCATTCCTACACTGACCTTTCTGTCCTAGGTCTCCTCCATTGTCAGATTGAGGCTAAACCAAATTGGAGGAACAGCATCTCATATTTCGCTTGGCAGCTTAGTGGTATGAATATTGATTTCTCTCACTTCAGGTAGCCCCAACATTCCCTCTCTCTCTCTCTCTATCCCTCCCCCATCCATCGCACTAGGTTCTCGTTTTCACCCTACAAACAGCTAACAATAGCTTGTTTCCTTCATCATCGTTAATTTTTTGCACATCTTTTATTCATTGTTTTTTATCTCTCTACATCATCGCTTATATCTCTTGTTTCACTTATCCCTAACCAGTCTGAAGAAGGGTCTTAACCCAAAACGTCACCCGTTCCTTCTCTCTAGAGATGCTGCCTGTCCCGCTGAGTAACTCCAGCTTTTTGTGTCTATCTACAAGATATTATGCAGAATTATGGAAGTAGCTCAATCCTTCACACGGACTACACTTCCCATCACGGACTCCATCTACACTTCATGCTGTCTCAAAAAAGCAACATCCATAATCAAAGAATTGGCCCGCTGTATAAGTAAAACCTTTAGTATTGCAAAGCCTAATGGGATACTTGGCACAATATTGTGCATCCTGGGTGATTGATGCAATCTCAGCAATGGAATTAACACATTGATCTACAGAAATTGTCATCTGTATGCATTACGTCCAGACCATTAAAAGTCGTCTTTGTTGTATATTCCACATTGATCTACTCAACATCATCAATAATCATCTTGGTGTATAAATTTCCTGTTGTTGTTAACTATTGTTGGAGATGTGATCACAGCCTATGACTGAGACGCATCTCCCCATGCGCAAGTAAAATAAACCAACTGTTGATGGTTAATGATTTGAGTCCTTGCGTCTTATTATGGGTCCAGACTTCAAGACCACCTTGGTCATTCCTCCTTATCCCACACCATCTTTACTCCTCTCCAAGTCACATCCTATCTCCAATGGGAAGCATAACCACAGTCAATCAATGACGTCCTGGAAATTCTACTGCAGTAGAACCTTCATTTCACAGAGATCAGTGGCCAGGGAGGCTGATTCTACAACCCATAATTAGCCATCGTCATCAATCCCAGCATTGCCCATGACACCTGCATCCTAAATATACTCACGCAAAGATACGCAAAGATAATCCGATTGTTGTCGACGGCAGTAGGAAGGGCTCTTCAATGCAAGTGGGTAAAGCTCAGGTGGAATATTGTGCAGGGGGGAGAACTCAAGAAATTACCTCAAACATGTCCCAAAAGATCTATAACAAAGTTCATTTTAAACAATGATGCCAATTTTGATGTGTAGGAAGGAACTGCAGATGCTGGTTTAATCCGAAGATCGACACAAAAGGCAGGAGTAACTCAGCAGGTCTGATAGCATCTCTGGAGAAAAGGAATAGGTGACGTTTCGGGTCGAGACTGGTTCACTAACCTTCTTCAGGAAGGAATCTGTTCTTGTTATCTGGGCTGGGTTTGTGAACTCATACCCACAGTAACGTACACAACACTTATCCATTGGGTGGCGCCACCGTTGTGGCTGCCTCGCCAACAGTCTGTTCATCCACTTCTCTGTTTCATTATTTTAAGTATGTCTTGAATGTTTGTTTTAATGTTTCTTGGGATGTCTTATGTGGTGGGGGGGGTGGGGGGGGGACTTTTTCCAGTCACTTACCTCGACAGAGATGCAATTTATCTCCGTCTCACATCTCCGTCCCCCCCTGCGGTCTAACAACGTGGAGTGGTACGGCCTTGTTCGTCTCGGGGCTTCAAGCCGTGACTTACCATTGTGGAGACCGGGATCCTTTGCCGAGGATCGCCAGTGAAGGATCTCCAACCTGTGGACCCTGTGGACTTTAACACCATGAAGCAGCGGTCTCCGGTAAGAAGAGGCCGACTCGGGAGCTCCATGCCGCGGAGTGTTCCGTTCGATCCTGATGCTAGAGTTTCCATCATCCTGACGAGATGGCTTGAGCAGTGGACCGTGGGCAGCAGCAAGTGCGGAGGGTTCAGCCCCGATCACGGGTGAACAAAGGAGGAAGATGCTGAACTTTATTGCCTTCCATCAGTGAGGAATATTGATTCCACTGTGGTGGATGTTGATGTTAAACTTTATTTTATGTGCTGTGTGTATTTTTGTTTTTTCACTTATTATGGCTATATGGTAACTCAAATATCACTGTACCATAATTGGCGCATGTGACAATAACTATGAACTTGATATTGAACTTGAAATTGAACATAAATGCTTCCTAGGTTCTAGGGCAGGTAGTGAAGGAAAACTGATGTTGCCATGCCAGTGACATCCACAGTGACACGCAGCACAAACTCCCAGATGGCATCAGCCTTTCCCCAGCTGAGCACAAGACCCGGCAGACCACGGCCTGCAGGAGGAAGCTTGGTGGCCTGGTGAACTGTGGCCTGGAAGGGGGAGCCTGCCGAGCCGTCCCCTGCTCATCCCCCATGGACCAGAGACAGAGAGGATGGAGCCGGTGATGACGACGGACGTGAGGGGCGAGGAGCAAGGCTGGTAGGAGAGGAGAGGGAACGGAGATCTGGCCTATCATGTCCTCAAGGTCGGCTGCGGTATTTGCACGTGAACAATAAATAACAATTGAACCATTGAATATCCACCTTATAATCTGTTAGTAGTTGAACAACAGACATTGGGCTAGATACCTGCCCTGTTCTGTAGCCCTGGTGGTGTGGGATCTCAAATAAACAGTCCTCAATTTCACTTCATAACGCTTCAAGTTCCTAAGAGTAAATCAGCAACCTGTCTTGGAGTAGCCACAGCAAAGCAATGGCCAAGAAAAGCACTCCAACCCCTCTGCTTCCTCAGGAGGCTTAGGAAGTTCAGCATGTCCCCAACAACTCTCACCAACTTTTACAGATGCGCTATAAAAAGCATTTTATCGGGATGCATCACAGCACGGTTTGTGAACACCTCCATCTAAGACTGCCAGAAATAACAGGGAATTGTGGACATAGTCCAAACCATCGCACAAACCAACCACCCTTCCATTGTCTCCATCTACACTTCCACACTTCCTCTGCAAGGCCACCAGCATAATCAAGGCCAAGTCTCACCCTAGACACTGCCTCTTCTCCCCTCTCCATCAGGTAAAAGGTACATAAGTGTGAAAACACATACCTCCAGATTCAGGGTCAGTTTATTCCCTGATGTTGTCAGGCAACTGAACCATCCTATCACCAACTGGACACCAACTTAGCTGTCATCTACCTCATTGGAGATGCTCAGATTATCATTAATCGGCCTTTACTGGACTGTCATGTACTAAATCCAAGCTTCCAGTTTGGGTTTTGTGAAGTCTTTACCCGAGGGCAGCAAAATGGTGCAGTTGGTAGAGTTGCTGTGTCACAATGACGTCAGATACCGCCTGTGTGTAGTTTGCATGTTCTTCATATTATTGTGTAGGTTTCCTTCATTATCCCAATGACGTGCCGGTTTGTGGGTTAATTGGCCTCATTAAATTGACCCTTAATGTGTAGAGAGTGAATGTGAAAGTGCAATAACATAGAACCAGTGTGAAGAGATGATCAGTGTGGACTCGGTGGGCCAAAGAGCCTGTTTCTATGCTGTATCTTTCAATCAACTATCACTTACTCCAGATCTCATCACAGTCTTGGTCCAAACAGGAATCCGGGGGCTGAATTTCAGAGTGAACTTCCAAAATCCGACTTCCTCACCCATTCTCAAAGCTCCTCATGCTGATTGGATTTGAGGAACGTTTAAACTATCAACAATATAATTTAGGTTCTTGAGATGTAAATAACTGCTCAACATTACATTGGGGATGAATAGACTGAGATGAACAACAATGATGCTTCCTCCCCGTCACTAATCCAGGTTTGCTTTGGAAGAGAATGTTGTGTGCTTTCCTTCATCTGCCTGGACTTGGTTCACACTGACATGGCTGACATAAAGCTGCCTCTCCAATAGCCCGGCACCAATTCAGTTGTTTGGTGCAACCAGTCATAGAGGCATAGAGCAGAGAAACGAGCACTTCAGCTCAATTCATCCATGTCCACCAAGATACTTCATTCAAGCTAATCACATTCACAAATGTTTGGCCAATATCCTTTTAAATCTTTCCTATCCATATTCCTGTCCAAGTGTTCCTGTTATTGTATCTGCCACAACTACCTCCTCTTGCAGTTCATTTGGAGTCACCACCCTCTGGGTGATTATTAAAAATAATGAGGTGCCTTCTGCTCTGATTCACAATCACAGCAGTAACTGAATGTCTCAGTAAGGCTCTTTAAAGCAGACTTAGATCAGAGCTGTACGAGGATGTTTCTCATTATACAGATGGTCACCTATGTCTGACTTCTATTGTTTTTACAGAGGAATTCAATGTCTAGGTGAGTGTGGAGAGACTGGGTGCAAAGGATGGGGAATTGTTTTGTGGATACAGAAGTTGTATTGCAAAGTTCGTTGAGAGGAGATTAAAAAAATGTCTTCAAAAGCACAGTTGATAGAATGAAGATGGGGAAGCTTACCTGTGATTGAGGGTTAGTTAGGAATTTGTGGCACCAGAGATGAGATCGGTAATTTGCGTGGAGTTGAATGGGGGTTTGAGGACACAGTTGGTTAAGTTCTCTGAGAAATTGTGCTTGTCATGGTAGTGGTTGGCCTTAAATTTCTGAAAATATCCCTGTAACACTATCAAGCAAAGGGATCAGATGGGGACCAGAATTGAATGAGAGCAGGCCCGGGTTTAATGCAGGAGATTTCAAAACTAATTTCCGTCTAGTGCAGAACAAAAGCCTTATCTCCCGACATTGAGAAGATCATGTTGGTTCTTTTGGGTAATTAGACCGTTTATATTTAATTTAAATTTTTTTTTTTTTAAGGAGATTAAGACGTTGCCATGATTCAAGGACCTGAGCAATAGGGAGAGGTTGGGCAGGCTAGAACTTTATTCCTTGTCCAGTGCCGGATTTACGTATAAGCTAAACAAGCTATAGCTTAGGGCCACACTTTCGAGGGGGCCCCCCCAAAAAATTGATGGGCCTCGAGGTCTAGGGGGGTCTCGGACCAAGGCAGAACACCTGCCGTTCAACTCTGGGTGGTCCCCCTCTCTATCTCTCTCTCTCCATCTCCCCCCCGCTATCCGTGACCGGGCCGCCGGGCTCCGCTCGCTCCTCATCCGCTGGCACGGCAGGCCGCCTTGCACATGCGCACAACCACGGCCAGCACATCATCGGCCGCCCTGCGCACGCGCACTGCAACGGCAACTGGTCGGCGCTGGGCACTTTCTCCCTCGCTTTGAATTATGGGAGATTTGGCCGCCATGGCTGTCCGGTCGTTGGGGGCCTCACAAGTGGAACAGCTTAGGGCCTCTCTTCATCTAAATCCGGCACTGTCCTTGGCCTGTGGGATGATCTTGTAGAGGTGTGTAAAGTCATGAAGGGAATAGATAGGGTGAATGTACACTTTTACCATGAGTAGGGGAATGAAGAATTAGAGTTCCTCATTGTTTCATAGCTTCATAGACATAGGTTTAAAATGAGAGGGGAAAGATTTCATAGCAACCTGAGGGGCACACTTTTGCACATTAAAAATGGTGTGTATGGAATGACCAGCCAAAAGAGGTTGTTGAAACAGTTAATATAACACCATTGAAAAGATATTTAGACAGTCACATGGATAGGAAGAGTTTAGTGGGATACGGACCAAATGCAGGGAGGTGGGACGTGTGTAGCTGGGGCATCTTGATGGGCATGGGCAAGTTGGGCCGATGGGAGTGTTTCTGTGGCATATGACGTGATTACCTATTGTGCGTGGAAACAAGCCCTTTGGCCCATCATGTGCATCCGACCAAGTTTGCAGACTGGGTTATTCTCATTTGCCTGCACATGGGCCAAACACATGTAGTTTAGTGATACAGCATGGGAACAGGCCCTTTGGCCAATCCAACCCATGACTTTCATCAATCACCCGCTCACACATGTTCTATGTTTTACCAGTTTCTCATCCACTCGCTACATATTAGGGACAATTTAAAGCAATTAGCCTACAAATCCACACATCTTTGTGATGTGGGTGGACACCAAAGCACCTGCAGGAAACACACACAAACTTTCTGGTGCTGTGAGGGAGCAGCTTTACCAGATGCCCCACTTTAACCTTAAACCCACCATAGTGAAATAGCTGTCCAAATATCTATTAGAAGGAGTTATTGTTTCTGTAACTTCCTCTGGCAGCTCTATCCCGTGGACCACTAATCTCAAAAAAAGACACAACGTGATGGAGTAACTTAGCAGTGACAAATATGCAGTGCTGTTCCTCCAGTATGCATGTGGCCTCACTCTTGTAATGGAAGAGGCCCTAGACATATTGTAGTACTATGTTTAATTTTGGCCACCCTGTTATTTAGAAATATGCCAATTGCCTGGAAAACGTGCAGAGAAGACAATAATAGTTATACCATCGAATGTCAAGTTGAGGAATATCGATCCTACATTGTTGGACTTGGTTAGTGTCTGACAGGTTTGTGGTTTCCGGATTGGTAAGAGATCTAGGGGTTGCATACACCTAGGCAAATGGAGAGGATCTGTAATCCTCTTTGGAGCAGATGCGGTGGATATGCAGAAATTGAGAGTAGGGGATGGCAGGGTGGAAGGAAGTGTAGTCCATATATCCATGGGTGTCAGCAGGTTTGTGTTAGAGGTCAGTCAATAGTCAACCCCTTGTGAAGCAGACACTGATTAAGAAAGTGGAGAGGGGTGTCAGAGATGGATAAAATGCATTTGAGGCCAGGGTGGAAGGTAGTGGTCAAGTTAATGAAAACAACAAGTTTTGCATGGCTGCTCTGATGCGGTCAGTAATGTAGCAGAGAAGGAGTTGGGGATTGGAAACTAATCTCATCTATCTGCATGTGATCCATATCCCTCCATATGTATGTGCCTATCTAAAAGCCTCTAAGATGCGAGTCTTGTACCTGCCTCCACTACCACCCCTGGTAGTATGTTCCAGATACCCACTACTCTCACTTTTGTTTTACACCAAAAACTTGCCACACATGTCTTCTTTAAACTTTGCTCCTCTTGCCAATCGTATGTTAAGATCCAAGCAAATCCTTCCTTGTATGAATCATAAAATGTCAAGTTTGGCACATTGCCATAATTGCCATTTTCACATTCAAAATGTCAGCTACAAACCAAGGTTACACAGAGTTTCAGACAACCAGTTGGCAGAACTTGTAAGTTCAACATAAGTGAAATAAATCCTATTGCAAATGAGGTGATGTACTGGCCAAGACAGAATGTGGTGGCAATGTGCAGGCTGGTTCTGATGTACCTCACACATGACACAGTGACGCAGAGTTAGAGTTGCTGCCTTACAGTGCCAGAGAACCAGGTTCAATTCTGCCTATGGGTACTGTCTGTACAGAGTTTGTATGTTCTCCCTGTGACCACATAGGATTTCACGGGTGCTCCAGGTTTCTCCTACATTCCAAAGATGTCCAGGTTTGTATGTTAATTGGGCTCTTCCCTCGAGACCAGGATGGAACTAGTGTACAGGTGATTGTGTATTGGCTCAGACTCAGTTGGACGAAGGCTCTGTTTCCGCGTTGTAACTCTGAACTAAACTGTAATTGAAGCCTGTCACCATAGACAGCCAAAGCACAAGTAACAACGGTGCTCTCTAACCTGTGCAAGTACTCGGAAGTGGAGAAGGGCTTGTGGCCACAGAGCCTGAGTAGATATGCTGCTCACCACTAGAGAGTCTCAAACACTTTCTACCAGCATTCTGCCTGCATTAGAAGGTCTTAGCGAAACTCTAGGTAAACAATCTGTGCCTTCACCCAATCTATTCCCCACAAGATTGTATGCACCTGTATAACAGCACCCCTCAGCCTCCTGCGCTCCAAGTAAGAAATCCTAGCCTGCCCACCCTCTCCCTAGAGCTCATGGGGAGAATGTACAAAGTCTGTACAGACAGCACCCATAGTCAGAATCAAACCCGGGTCACCGGCGCTGTGTGGCAGCAACTCTACCGCTGCGCCACTGTGCCACCGTGGTTATAAATATTGATAATAACTCAATGTATTGATAAGCCAATGTACATTGTTGATGCCACATGTAATGTGTCTGTAAAGCTGCAGCAAGTAAGAATTTCATTGTTCCGGTTCACATCCGTTCCATTTGACAATTAAACACGCTTAAGTTTATACAAAACATAAAATGCTGGAGGAACTGAGTGGGTCAGGAAGCACCTTTGATGAGAATGGACAGACAACATTTCGGGCTGGGTACCTTCTTCGGACTGTGTGTAGTAGTGAGGAGAAAGCAAGAAAGGTCAAGGTGGGTGGGAAAGGGTTAACAGAAGTGAGAACAAACAAGCTGAGGAAAGTAGCTGAAGGAAAGCAGATTCACACAAGCTGAAACAGAAGCGGAGGTGGGGGAAGGGTGTAAATAGGGGAACTGGGGCTGTGACCTCTGGGGCCCCAGGAAGGGAGGGAGGGAAAGGATGGGGTTGAGTGGGAAAGCGGAGAAGGTTGGTGTTGAGAGGAGGTAGGTAAGGGGGAGGAGAGAATGGGTTTGTTGAGAGAGGGGGAGGAGCAGGAGAGGACAGAGAAGGCTGGTGTAGAGAGGGGTATGGGGAGAGGAGGGAATTGGTGTTGGAGGAGGAAGAGGGGGAATGGTGGAAGTTGATGTTGAGAGGGGGGTATGGAGAGGGGGTGGGTTTTCAGTGGGAGAGAGGGGAAGTGAGGGGGGTCACTAATGTGAGGAGGGGTGAGGAAGAGGAAGAGGTGACCGGCAGAGAATGCTTGACAGCCGTCTTTTCCACAAATGGGTTCCTGGCTCTCAGTTTGCTGGAGAAATGGTCTCAACTGGAGCGGGGGTCAAGCATCAAACTCCATCGGTTTAGGTCACTGTATACGCAAGGTTGCCCTCATGGATAATATTTGGACCGGCCAGTGATTGGCAGCAAGCAGCTTCCTGCAATGGTGATTTTCAAACTGGAGTCTTGGGACTAAATTAAATGTTTTTGTACATTTGGATTTGGCATTGAGTCGCTGGGGCAGTCAGCTGATCGAGCTTGGCCAATCTCTGGAACTCTGAAGGGCCGTGGTGGAGATGGAGTGACTTGCACTGTGATATTTGAATGTCATGGAGATTAAGTCAGAGTCTGCATCCAAAATCAGACTGACATCAGTCTCTGTGTTCAAGAAGGAACTGCAGATGCTGGAAAATCGAAGGTACACAAAAAAGCTGGTGAAACTCAGCGGGTGCAGCAGCATCTGTGGAGCGAAGGAAATAGGCAACGTTTCGGGCCGAAACCCTTCTTCAGACTGACATCAGACTGAAACTCGACATCAGTCTCTATCGGTTATGGAGGGAATCCTGTTGCAGCAACATTTTACTCTTTACCCCACTGCCCCTGATTCCTCACAATCATCCCTGGGTCCTGGCCACTGGGCTCAGCCTGGCCAATGCCAGCAGCCACCTCACTCAACTGACCATTTATTACACCACAGCCACCAACATGTGTTTCATCAAGAAAATGAAGATGGTCTCACATCTCCAGCATATCGTCAACCTGAGCCTGAGACTGGAGACGGTTCCTGTGATGTGGAAGACATACTGCCTGGACCCTGTATAAAAGTGGACGTGTCCCAACTCCTCCAATGACTACAGACCAGTGGTGCTGACCTCACCCATCATGAAAACCCTGGAGAGGCTGGTCCTCAGTCACCTGCGACCCCTGGTTAAACCCTACCTTAACCCCCTGCAGTTCACTTAACAAACAAAGGTGGGGGTGGAGGTCGCCATCATCCACCTGGTCCATCATTCCTATGCTCACCTGGATAGGTCCTCTGTCCCTTCCTGTTCACCATCTACACCTCGGACTTCAGATACAATGCAGACTCCTGCCACCTGCTGAAGTTTTCAGATGTCTCTGCAATTGTGGGCTACATCAGTGAGGGAGGGGAAGCTGAATACAGAGGTGTAGTCAACGACTTTGATGAGTGGTGTGGGCGGCATCACCTTCAGCTCAACACCAACAAGACTAAGGAGTTAGTGGTGGACTTTAGGAGGAGAGGAACACCCCTGTCCCCTGTCTCCATCATGAGTGTGGATGTGCATTTTATATAGTAGTACAAGTACCTTGGAGTGTTCCCGGATAGTAAACTGGACTGGTCCAGGAACTCTGAGGCACTGTATAAAAAGGGTCAGAGCCATCTGTACTTACTGATGAGGCCCCACTCCTCCAACATCTGCAGTAAGATGTTGCAGATGTTTTACCATCTTCTACGCTGCCGTGTGCTGGTGTAGCAGGGCAAAGGTTTTGGATGAAAACCGAATTATCAAGCTCATCAGGAAGGCTAGCTCCATCCTGGGAGTGGAGTTAGATTCATTGGAGGTCGTCTTGGAGGGTAGGATGCTCCTCAAACTGCAGAGCATCTTGGACAATACAGCTCACCCCCTCCATGGCACACTGGTCAACCTGAGGAGTGCCTTCAGCAACACATTGGTTCCACCAAGATGCAGCACAGAATGCCACAGGAGATCCTTCTTCCCTGTGGCTATCAAACTGTACAACTCCTCGCCCATCTGTCATGGGGTAGCGTGACTCCAACCCCCCCCCCCCCCCCCCCCCCCCCCCCCCCCCATCCCCCCCCCCAATCCCCCCCCCCCCCCCCCCCCCCATATTTGCACATCATCTATCCTGGACTTTCCACTCGTCACTTTAATTTCATGAGTCATGTATCTTGTGTTTCAGGACTGTTGGCAGACCAATCCCCCCCCCCCCCCCCACCCACCCCCATCCCCCCCCACCCAAATCCCCCCCAATCCCCCCCCACTCACCCCCCCCCCCCCACCACTCACCCAATCCCCCCCCCCCCCACCTCTCCCCCCCCCCACTCCCCCAATTTCATTGTCCCGTCCCATTTGACCCACTCTGCTCTTACCCTCCCTTTGAGACTCTTCTCCCATCCCTGACTATCCCATTGCCATTTCATTCCATCTTTCCACCCCCCGTCTCCTCCCCCCACACAATTCACTCCTGTTCCCTTCTTATCTGACAGGCTTTTCATCTCCTTTTCATCTATTTCATTTACTGCATTCATCTGCCAATCACCCCACCCCCACATATATCCCCATCACTTGCCAGGCCCCACGCCTATCCATCTTTTCCAACTTTTCCCCCACTACTCCATCAGTTTGAAAGGTCACGTCCTAAAATATCATCTGTCCAATCCCTCCACAGATGCTGCCTGACCCATTGATTTGCTCCAGCACTTTGACTTCTGTATTTGACAGTTTTAGTAACCATGTACATGATGACCTGTAGGGATACTAAAGTCAATGAGCAAGACCCACAGAAGGGTCGGTCAGTTCCCAGTGCGTTAAGTAGACATCATGACTGGTTCTTCATGGAACTCTGGCCTGGATTCAGACACCGTTAACATCTTTACATTGGCACTTTTCACAAATGGACCCTTGTAAAATCACACAGGCCTCTCGCAGAGAATTATTTTCGATTGAATTTAAGGAAGGCACACTGGCTGGGCATGATCTCCGCACCGAGTGTAAGCCACAGAGCCGAGATTAGTTGGAGTAGGGTGATTATCAGCACATCATCACTTAGGCAGAGAGAATCTGGTAAGCATGATAACAGATATGGTAAGAATGTTTATTTAGGGATATAGCGTGGAAACGGGAGCTAATTTCGTAAGAACTGGGAAATTCATGAATTTGAAAGATCGATTCTCTTGTAATAATAGAAAGCAAAGTATAGTCAAACCATAGAGCAAGGTATTGGGAACCAGCAGAGAACAGGACCCTCTTGCCACCCCCGTCCCTCACGATCACACTGACCATGATGCCGATCTACGCTGATCCCAATTACCTGGATGAAGCCGGTATTCCCTTACATCTTTCCTTCCAAGCACGTGTCCAAACCGATTTAAATATTGTAATTTCTCCCCTCTCACCTTAAATCAAAACCTTAAGTTGTATATTCAACAGCCTTGTGGAAAAAGACTGACTCAGGCATTCTCCGTGGAGGGAAATACAGAGAGACAACATTTTGGGTCGGGACCTTTCTCACACAACATCCTGGTTAACCTTTTCTGCACTCTCACCATTACTATAACATTCTTTTGGAAGTTTAGTTGAGTTTACAGATACAGTATGGAAACAGGCCCTGTGGCCTATTGAGTCATGCTGATCATCAATCAATCACCCTTTCACATTAGTGCTATATTATCCCATTTTCTCATCCACCCTACATACTCGCGGCAATTTACAGAGGCTAATTAACAAGTCTTAGGGATGTGGGAGGAATGGAATACCTGGAGGAAACTCAACTTATCTTTGCTATAGCAGTGTTTTCAAAACTCAACATAATTCAAATGCAATAATCTGTAAATGAGTAAATCTATAGACATTTTCATCAATTGGGATCAAACCTGCTGAAGCCGCTTCCCATGGTCATAGAACATAGAGCATGTCTGCACGATGCATATTCCTGTATTCCCTGCACAACCATGAGCCTATCTAAAAACCTCTTAAACACAAATTGTATCTGCCTCCACCACCAGCCCTGGCAACAACGTTCCAGACACCCAACACACTGTTAAACAACTTGCCCCGCGCATCTTCTTTAAACTTCTCTATAAACTATTGCCCGCTCACCTTAAAGATATCTACACAAAAAGCTGGAGCAACTCAGCAGGACAGGCAGCATTTCCGGGGAGAAGGATTGGGTGACGTTTCGGGTCGAGACCTTTCTTCAGTTTGGTTAGGGATAAGGGAAATGAGAGATATAGACTATGATGGAGAGATAAAGGGCTGAATTAAATATATGCAAAAAACTAACAATAATACAGGCCATTGTTAGGTGTTTGTTGGGTGAAAAACGGAAAGCTGTTATGACTTGGGTGGGGGAAGGATAGAAAGAAAGGCAATGTCAGGGTTACTTGAAGTTAGATAAATCAATATTCATACCGCTGGGCTGTAAGCTGCTCAAGCGAAATATGGGATTTGCCTTTAGCATCACCCTGACAATGGAGGAGACCTTGGACAGAAAGGTCTGTGTGGGAATGGGAAGGATAATTAAAGTGTTTAGCAACCGGGAGATCAGACCTTAAAACGATGCCCTCTCGGCTTTGGCATTTCCACCCTGGGAAAAAGGTTCTGATTGTCTACCCTATCTATGCCTCTCGTTGTTTCCTACAGCCATAATGATCATGCAGAGTCTGAGAAAGCAAGCCCCTGACAGTCTGAAGAAGGGTCTCGACCCGAAACATTCCGCATTCCTTCTCTCCAGCTTTTTGTGTCTATCTTCGGCCAAAGCAGAGGCGACATTGCGGCGACACAGCAGCGGAACATGTGGGACTCACTCACGCCTTCACTAATGGTCTTCGAGCAGCGCGCACCTTTTCAAACTAATATTTTTAAGAAGTTCCACCCACACACTGCCTGAGGACCGCATCATGTACCCGCTTTTCCCCACGTACTATTGAGTCTACAATTGTCTTGTATTCACGAATGAGCTTCCACAGTTCAAGGCGATCACTTTCTGTATTGCAACATTGCAGGGAGACCAGTTTCACGGTGCGCTGACCGCTACAACTGTGGGCAAGCTGTGGGCTTCTTGGAGACTCCCACCACTGTGCGAGTTAAACCACGACTATTTTCAGTGTACAGGTCTGCTCCGGAAGCTGGTGAAAACATTCACTCGCTCGGGAGAGAGTGCGGAAAATGGAATGTGCAGAAACGGAGTTACCCTGAGATGGGGCAGAGAGAGAGGAAAAGTCACCACGATGAATAAAGATTAAATCAAAGATAGATGTAGAGATATAGATAAGGTGGTGGTGACAGGGAAAGAGGGAAAGAGACTTGGAATAACAACAACGACATGCTGGAAGAGTCAATTAAAAATGTAAAGGATGGTCCCGACCCGTTCATTCCCTCCACATATGCTACTCGATCCAGCACTTTGTGTTAGCCACAAGTCTAATTATCCGGTATGAACATTATTTAAGAGGTAAGAGAAGGGATCCTTTTCTCTGTATATGAAGGAAGGAAATCGTAAAGCTGAGAAGACCACGAGTAATTCTTACAGAAAAATATACGTTTAACTGTACAAACATGGTGAGACGGTGTGTTACACGGAGATAAATATCACTTCACATACCCAATAGAAGGCAGCTGTACACGGCTCGCATCCTGCTCTCAGAAAGATCGAACAGTGACTGATCGGTAATGACCTCATTCGGGCTTTTGTACGACTCACATCGTCCGGCAGAACTTCAGCAACTGTACAGAGGCACGCCCCACTGAGGAGGACATGAAATTCAGATATGGCCAGTTCCCAGACCTATCAATGCACCGAACGTTAACCCTGGAGGAGACACATGAGGCTGCAGATGCTATAATCTGGAGCGACAAACAATCTGCTGGAGGAACTCAGCGCAGAGAGCAGCGTCTGTAGGGCAAAAACGGTTCAGTTTGAGTCGATAATTTGTGTTTCCCACCCCCACCCATCCTTGCTCATCGGAATTGAGCAAGGAGAAAGGCATAGGTGATAGTGAGATTAGTGAGTGTTTAATATTCTCGGGCATGTCCATATTAAGGAAGACCAGCTATTGTGTGTCTTGGACAACATTAAGGAAGTCAAGACCATGGAGTCTGATAGAATCTATCCAAGGATACTAATAGAGGCAAGGGAGGAGATACTCGAGGCCTTGGCCTGGATAATCTGGGAAACTATAGGCAAGTAAGACGCCTGCTGTGGTGGCAGGCGCGACCAGGGTGCCGGCGGTGGCAAAGGCAGGGATCGCGTGGGAACAGCCCAAGAGCTGCTAGCCATGGTGATGGTAGGTGTGGCCGGAGCGGTGGTGGTGGTTGCGTTGCTAACAGCTGGAGAGGCGCCACAAGCCAGTGTGTAAGATTGAAGATTTTTAAGGACAGGATTTGGTATTTGCATTTGGGAAATCATGGATTTATTAGTAATATTCAGAGTGGCTCTATGTGGGGCAGGTCCTAACTTACAAATTTGATTGAGTTTATCGAGGTGACGACAATAAGTGATGAGTGTACACAGAAATGCTGGAGAAACTCAGCGTGTGCAGCAGCATTTGTTTCTCTTCAGCTGAGTTTCTCCAGCATTTTTGTGAGCCTATCTCCTTCGCTCCATAGACGCTGCTGCACCCGCTAAGTTTCTCCAGCATTTTTGTGTACCTTCGATTTTCCAGCATCTGCAGTTCCTTCTTGAACAGGTTTACTTGAAAGATGCCCGGATTAGGGAGTATTTGCTACAGAGAGGTAGGACAGACATTACTTGTTTTTTGCTGGAGGTTGTGGGGAGACCTGATAGATGTATATAAAATAATAAGAGGCATATATAGTGCAGACCGTCAGAAACTTTCTCCTAGGAGGGTAAAATCAAATACTAGAGGGCAGAGCTTTAAGGTGAGAAGGGTAAAGTTGAAAGGAGATAGGGTGGCAAAGGACTTTGATACATTGGCCTTCAACAGTCAGGGTATTGAGTATAGAAGTTGGAACATTATGTTAAAGTTGTACAACATGTTGGTGAGGCCACACTGTACTGTTTACAGTTTTGGCCACCCTGCTCTAGGAAGGAAGTCACTCAGCTGGAAAGAATGCAGAGAAGATTTGCGAGGATATTGCTAGAACTTGAGTGGGGTGAGATATAGCAAGAGGTTGTCAGGCTAGGACTTTATTCCTTGGAGCACAGGATGGAGAGGGTGATCTTCCAGAGGTGTATAAAATTGTGAGGGGAATAGATAGGGTGAATTCACAGTCTTGTACCAGGGGAGGGAAATCAAGAACAAGAAAGGAACACATTTAATGCGAGAGGGGCAAGATTTAATACAAACCTTAGGTGCAATTATATCACACAGAAAGTGTTGGTTATATTGTATGAACTGTCAGAATAGGCAGTTGAAGCATGTACGAGAACTGCGTTTAGAAGGCACTTGGACAGGGACATGGATAGGGTAGGTTTAGAGGGATATAGGCCCAACGTGTAAATGGGACTAGCTTAAATTAGGCATTCTGCTCAGCATAGATGAGTTGGGCTGAAGGGCCTGTTATGCGCTATAAGAATGTGATGTGCGAGTCAGATTTTTTTACACAAGAGCGTGCTAAATGTCTGAAATGAGTTGCCTTGTTTGGTAGTTCAGGCAGATACAATAGTGCCATTTAAGAGCCTTTTGTATATGCACATGGATATGCAGGAAATGGAAACCAATGGATTATATGAAGGCAGATCAGAGTTGGTCTTGGCAACATGAGTTGGTCTTGGCCATCTACACCAGTCCCACCTGCCTGTTTTAGCCCATATCCCTTTACATCCCTTTAGGTACATAATCCTATCCATGTACTTGTCTAGATGTTTCTTAAGCATTGTAATAGTAAATTATTCCACTACTTCCTCCAGCAGCTCGATCCATCTGCCTACCACCCTTTGTGTAAAAGATTTGCCACTCAGGATCTTATTCCCCCTCACCTTAAATCTATGTCCTCATGTTTTTGATTCCTTTTCTCTGTGTAAAAGACTGCATTTACCCTATTTATTCTTCTCGTGATCTTTCCACCTCTCTAAGATCATCCCTCATCCTCCTGTGCTCACAGGAATAAAGTCCTCGCCTGATCAACCTCTCCCTGTAGCTCAGGTCCTCGAGTCCTGGCAACAACCTCGTGAATATTTTCCAATACTTTCCAGCTTAACATGATTCCTCTAACAGGGTGACCAAAACTGAACACAATAGTCTAAATGTGGCATCACCAATGTCTTGAACATCTGTAACAAGACCTCCCAACGTCTACATTCAGGCCAATGTGTCGAAAGCCTTCTTGACCACCCTATTTATTTGTGATGCCGCTTTCAAGGAACTATGTACCTGAACCCCTAGATCCCTCTGCTCTACAATACTCCCCAGAGTCCTGCCATTCACTGTGTAGGTCCTGCCTGCCTTGATTAGTCTTCCCCCATGCAACACCTTGCACTTACATTTATTAAACTTCATTAACCAATCCTCAGCCCACCTGCCCAACCAATCAAGATCCTGCTGCAAGTTTTGACAACCATGTTGTTATCTACAATACCACCCTCTTTAGTGTCATCTGCAAACTTACTAACCAGCCTTGTACGTTCTCACCCAAATCATTGATACAGATGACAAACAGGAATGGGACCAGCACTGAACCCTGAGGAACACCACAGGTCACAGGCTTCCAGTGCAAAAAGCAACCTTCCACCATCACCCTCTGCTTCCTTCCCTGAAGCCAGTTTTCTATTCAGTCAGCTAGCTCTCCTTCGATCCAAGTTCATCTAACCTTCAAGAGCAGCCTACCATGCGGAACCTTGTTGAATACTTGCTGAAATCCATATGTACAATGTTTACAGCTCTGACCTCATCAAACTTGTTGGTTACATCTGCAAAAATCAGATTTGTGAGACATGATCTCCCACGTACAAAATCATGCTGCTTATCCCTAATCAGCCCCTGTCCATCTCAATGCATGTATATCATCCCTCGAAATACTCTCTAGTAACTTGCCAACCACACATGTTAGACATTGGCCTGTAGTACCCTGGCTTTTCTCTGCAGCCCTCCTTAAAAAGAGGCTCAACATTTGCCATGTTCCTGTCATTTGGTACCTTTCCTGCATTCAATGACATAGAAACATAGAAACATAGAAACATAGAAAATAGGTGAAGGCGTAGGCCAATCGGCCCTTCGAGCCTGCACCGCCATTAAATATGATCATGGCTGATCATCCAACTCAGTATCCTGTTCCTGCCTTCTCTCCATACCCCCTGATCCCTTTAGCCACAAGGGCCACATCTAACTCCCTCTTAAATATAGCCAATGAACAGGCCTCAACTACCTTCTACGGCAGAGAATTCCAGAGATTCACCACTCTCCGTGTGAAAAAGGTTTTCCTCATCTCGGTTTTAAAGGATTTCCCCCTTATCCTTAAACTATGACCCCTTGTTCTGGACTTCCCCAACATCGGGAACAATCTTCCTGCATCTAGCCTGTCCAACCCCTTAAGAATTTTGTAAGTTTCTATAAGATCCCCACTCAATCTTCTAAATTCTAGCGAGTACAAACCGAGTCTATCCAGTCTTTCTTCATATGAAAGTCCTGACATCCCAGGAATCAGTCTGGTGAACCTTCTCTGTACTCCCTCTATGGCAAGAATGTCTTTCCTCAGATTAGGAGACCAAAACTGAACGCAATACTCCAGGTGTGGTCTCACCAATACCCTGTACAACTGTAGTAGAACCTCCCTGCTCCTATGCTCAAATCCTTTTGCTATGAATGCTAAAATACCATTTGCCTTCTTCACTGCCTGCTCCACCTGCATGCCTACTTTTAATGACTGGTGTACCATGACACCCAGGTCTCGTTGCATCTCCCCCTTTCCTAATCGGCCACCATTCAGATAATAATCTACTTTCCTGTTTTTGCCACCAAAGTGGATAACCTCACATTTATCCACATTATACTGCATCTGCCATGCATTTGCCCACTCACCCAGCCTATCCGAGTCACCTTGCAGCCTCCTAGCATCCTCCTCACAGCTAACACTGCCCCCCAGCTTCGTGTCATCCGCAAACTTGGAGATGTTGCATTCAATTCCCTTGTCCAAATCACTAATATATATCGTAAATAGCTGGGGTACCAGAACTGAGCCTTGCGGTAACCGACTAGTCACTGCCTGCCATTGTGAAAAGGACCCGTTCACTCCTCTCGTAGCTTCCTGTCTGCCAACCAGTTCTCTATCCACATCAAAACTGAACCCCCAATACCGTGTGCTTTAAGTTTGTATACTAATCTCTTATGTGGGACCTTGTCGAATGCCTTCTGAAAGTCCAGATATAACACATCCACTGGTTCTCCCTTATCCACTCTACTAGTTACATCCTTGAAAAATTCTATAAGATTCGTCAGACATGATTTACCTTTCATAAATCCATGCTGACTTTGTCAAATGATTTCACCACTTTCCAAATGTGCTGCTATCCCATATTTAATAACTGATTCTAGCAGTTTCCCCACTACCGACGTTAGAATAACTGGTCTGTAATTCCCTGTTTTCTCTCTCCCTCCCTTTTTAAAAAGTGGGGTTACATTAGCTACCCTCCAATCCTCAGGAACTACTCCAGAATCTAAAGAGTTTTGAAAAATTATCACTAATGCATCCACTATTTCTGGGGCTACTTCCTTAAGTACTCTGGGGTGCAGCTTATCTGGCCCTGGGGATTTATCGGCCTTTAATCCATTCAATTTACCTAACACCACTTCCCGGCTAACCTGGATTTCACTCAGTTTCCCCATCTCATTTGACCCCCGGTCCCCTGATATTTCCGGCAGATTATTTATGTCTTCCTTAGTGAAGACAGAACCAAAGTAGTTATTCAATTGGTCTGCCATGTCCTTGTTCCCCATGATCAATTCACCCGTTTCTGACTGCAAGGAACCTACATTTGTTTTAACTAATCTTTTTCTCTTCACATATCTATAAAAGCTTTTGCAGTCAGTTTTTATGTTCCCTGCCAGTTTTATTTCATAATCTATCTTCCCTTTCCTAATTAAGCCCTTTGTCCTCCTCTGCTGGTCTCTGAATTTTCTCCCAGTCCTCTGGTAGGCAGCTTTTTCTGGCTAATTTGTATGCTTCATCTTTTGTTTTGATACTATCCCCGAATTCCCTTGTTATCCATGGATGCACTACCTTCCCTGATTTATTTTTTTGCCAAACTGGGATGAACAATTGTTGTAGTTCATCCATGCAGTCTTTAAATGCCTTCCATTGCATATCCACCGTCAACCCATTAAGATTCAATCGCCAGTCTATCTTGGCCAATTCACGTCTCATACCCTCAAAGTTACCTTTCTTTAAGTTCAGGACCCTTGTTTCTGAATTAACGATGTCACTCTCCATCCTAATGAAGAACTCAACCATATTATGGTCACTCTTGCCCAAGCGGCCTCGCACAACAAGACTGCTAACTAACCCTTCCTCATTACTCAATACCCAGTCTAGAATAGCCTGCTCTCTCGTTGGTTCCTCTACATATTGGTTTAGAAAACTATCCCGCATACATTCCAAGAAATCCTCTTCCTCAGCACCCTTGCCAATTTGATTCATCCAATCTATATGTAGATTGAAGTCCCCCATTATAACTGTTTTACCTTTGTTGCACGCATTTCTAATTTCCTGTTTGATGCCATCCCCAACTCCACTACAACTGTTAGGTGGCCTGTACACAACTCCCACTAGCGTTTTCTGCCCCTTAGTGTTTCGCAGCTCTACCCATATCGATTCCACATCCTCAAAGCTAATGTCCTTCCTTTCTATTGCGTTAATCTGCTCTCTAACCAGCAACGCTACCCCACCTCCTTTCCCTTTCTGTCTATCCCTCCTGAATATTGAATATCCCTGGATGTTCAGCTCCCAGCCTTGGTCACCCTGGAGCCATGTCTCCGTGATCCCAACTATATCATAGTCATTAATAGCTATCTGCACATTCAACTCATCCACCTTATTACGAATGCTCCTTGCATTGATACACAATCCTTCAGGCTTGTTTTTACAACACTCTTACCCCTTATACTATTATGCTGAAAAGTGGCCCTTTTTGATTTTTGCCCTGGATTTGCCGGCCTGCCACTTTTACTTTTCACCTTGCTACCTATTGCTTCTACCCTCATTTCACACCCCTCTGTCTCTACGCTCACACATTTAAGAAACCCTTTCCCTTTAACTCCATCCTCCACTATCCCATTCGACACCCCACCTCCCTTATTCAGTTTAAAACCACCCGTGTAGTAATGGCAAACCTGCCTGCCAGAATGCTGGTCCCACACCTGTTAAGATGCAATCCGTCCCTTTTGTACAGTTCCCCCTTACCCCAAAACAGATCCCAGTGGTCCAAGAATCTAAATCCCTGCCCCGTGCACTAGTTCCTCAGCCACACGTTCAGGTCCCGTATCTCCCTGTTCCTGGTCTCGCCAGCACGAGGAACTGGAAGCAAACCGGGATAACAACCCTGGAGGTCCTGCTTTTCAGCCTTTTTCCGAGGTCTCTAAAGTCACGCTGCAGAATATTCATCCCCTTCTTTCCGACATCATTTGAGCCGACATGCACTACCACTTCCGGATGTTCACCTTCGTCCTTGATGATTTTCTGCACTCTGTCCGTGACATCCTGGATCCTGGCACCAGGAAGGCAGCACACCATCCTCGCATCCCGTCTGTTGCTGCAGGAACCCCTGTCCATACCTCTCACAATAGAGTCTCCCACTACAGTGGCGTTGCCTGCCTTAGGCCTTTTTGGTTTTGGCTCAACAGCCCTATTCGCATCGCAAGCCAGTCCACCGCTCAGTGTAAACACGTCTTCTGTCCCGACAGCTTCTAAGTGGGTGAACATGTTCACAAGAGGTACAACACCCGGGGACGTTGGCAGTCCATGCTTCCCTCCCTTTTGCGCTGTCTCCCACCTTGTCTCTTCCAGTACCTTAGGTGTAACAATCTTACTGTAGTACTTGTCGAGGAACGACTCTGTTTCTCGGACGAACCAGAGGTCATCCACTTGCTTCTCCAGTTCCCCAACACGGCCCTTCAGGAGCTCTACCTGGATGCACTTCTCACATTTGTAGCAGCCAGAGGCACCAGTGGTGTCCTTGACCTCCCACATACTGCAAGCATCACACTGAATCAGCTTGCCTGACATCTCCTTCTTTCGTCTCTAACTCTCAAGCGTATTGCGTGACAAACCGTAAATCTCAGCCTGGGCTCCTGCAATTTCTTCTCTAGCTTATCACAGTGTCCTGTGGTAAGCTAGAGAAGAAATGCGTGGATGCGTGGATGAGGGACTGGTGCAGTGGGTATGGATTCAAGTTTCTGGATCATTGGGACCTCTTTTGGGGAAGGTGCAACCTGTACAGAAAGGACGGGTTGCACTTGAACTCAAGGGGGACCAATATCCTGGCGGGGAGATTTGCAAAGGCTACTGGGGAGACTTTAAACTAGTATGGTTGGGGGGAGGGACTCAAATTGGGAAAGCTAGCAGTCAGTGTGTGAAGCAGTGGGCAGGGAATGGTAACACTCTGACCCAAAATGTAGGGGAGAGAGAAGAAAAAGAAAATAATCAGAGAATAAGAGAGGGTGGGTTTCTTAAATGTGTATATTTTAATGCTAGGAGCATTGTAAGAAAAGTGGATGAACTTAGAGCCTGGATTGACACCTGGAAGTATGATGTTGTGGCGATCAGTGAAACATGGTTGCAGGAGGGCTGTGATTGGAAACTAAATATTCCAGGATTTCGTTGCTTCAGGTGTGATAGAATTGGAGGGGCAAGAGGTGGAGGTGTTGCATTGCTTATCAGGGAAGATATTACAGCAGTGCTTTGGCAGGATAGATTAGAGGGCTCGTCTAGGGAGGCTAGTTGGGTGGAACTGAGAAATGGGAAAGGGGTAGCAACACTTATAAGGGTGTATTATAGACCGCCAAATGGGGAGCGAGAATTGGAAGAGCAAATATGTAAGGAGATTGCAGATATTAGTAGTAAGCACAAGGTAGTGATTGTGGGAGATTTCAATTTTCCACACATAGACTGGGAAACGCATTCTGTAAATGGGCTGGATGGGTTGGAGTTTGTAAAATGTGTGCAGGACAGTTTTTTGCAACAATACATAGAAGTACCTACTAGAGGAGGGGTGGTACTGGACCTCCTGTTAGGAAATTAGATGGGTCAGGTGGCAGAGGTCTGCGTTGGGGAACAGTTCGGGTCCAGTGATCACAATACCATTAGTTTCAATATAATTATGGAGAGGGACAAAACTGGACCTAGGGTTGAGATTTTTGATTGGAGAAAGGCTAACTTTGAGGAGATGCGAAAGGATTTAAAAGGAGTAAATTGGGACATTTTGTTTTATGGGAAAGATGTGGAAGAGAAATGGAGTACATTTAATGGTGAAATTTTAAGAGTACAGAATCTTTATGTCCCTGTTCGGTTGAAAGGAAATCGTAAAAATTGTAAAGAGCCATGGTTTTCAAGGGAAATTGGACACTTGGTTCGGAAAAAGAGGGAGATCTACAATAATTATAGGCAGCATGGAGTAAATGAGGTGCTTGAGGAGTATAAAGAATGTAAAAAGAATCTTAAGAAAGAAATTAGAAAAGCTAAAAGAAGATATGAGGTTGCTTTGGCAAGTAAGGTAAAAGTAAATCCGAAGGGTTTCTACCGCTATATTAATAGCAAAAGGATAACGAGGGATAAAATTGGTCCATTAGAGAGTCAGAGTGGACAACTATCTGCAGAGCCAAAAGAGATGAGGGAGATATTGAACAGTTTCTTTTCTTCGGTATTCACCAAGGAGAAGGATATTGAATTATGTGAGGTAAGGGAAACAAGTAGAGTAGCTATGGAAACTATGAGGATCAAAGAAGAGGAAGTACTGTCACTTTTGAGAAATATAAAAGTGGATAAGTCTCCAGGTCCGGACAGGATATTCCCTAGGACATTGAGGGAAGTTAGTGTAGAAATAGCAGGGGCTATGGCAGAAATATTTCAAATGTCATTAGAAACGGGAATAGTGCCGGAGGATTGGCGTACTGCGCATGTTGTTCCATTGTTTAAAAAGGGGTCTAAGAGTAAACCTAGCAATTATAGACCTGTTAGTTTGACGTCAGTGGTGGGCAAATTAATGGAAAGAATACTTAGAGAAAATATATATAAGCATCTGGATAAACAGGGTCTGATTAGGAACAGTCAACATGGATTTGTGCCTGGAAGGTCATGTTTAACTAATCTTCTTGAATTTTTTGAAGATGTTACTCGGGAAATTCATGAGGGTAAAGCAGTGGATGTTGTGTATATGGACTTCAGTAAGGCCTTTGACAAGGTTCCTCATGGAAGGTTGGTTAAGAAGGTTCAATGGTTGGGTATTAATGGTGGAGTAGCAAGATGGATTCAACAGTGGCTGAATGGGAGACGCCAGAGAGTAATGGTGGATAGTTGTTTGTCAGGTTGGAGGCCAGTGACGAGTGGGGTGCCACAGAGATCTGTGTTGGGTCCACTGTTGTTTGTCATGTACATCAATGATCTGGATGATGGTGTGGTAAATTGGATTAGTAAGTATGCAGATGATACTAAGATAGGTGGGGTTGCGGGTAATGAAGTAGAGTTTCAAAGTCTACAGAGAGATTTATGCCAGTTGCAAGAGTGGGCTGAAAGATGGCAGATGGAGTTTAATGCTGATAAGTGTGAGGTGCTACACCTTGGCAGGACAAATCAAAATAGGACGTACATGGTACATGGTAGGGAATTGAAGAATGTAGGTGAACAGAGGGATCTGGGAATAACTGTGCACAGTTCCCTGAAAGTGGAATCTCATGTAGATAGGGTGGTAAAGAAAGCTTTTGGTGTGCTGGCCTTTATAAATCAGAGCATTGAGTATAGAAGTTGGGATGTAATGTTAAAATTGTACAAGACATTGGTGAGGCCAATTCTGGAGTATGGTGTACAATTTGGTCGCCTAATTATAGGAAGGATGTCAACAAAATACAGAGAGTACAGAGGAGATTTACTAGAATGTTGCCTGGGTTTCAGCAACTAAGTTACAGAGAGAGGTTGAACAAGTTAGGGCTTTATTCTTTGGAGCGCAGAAGGTTAAGGGGGGACTTGATAGAGGTTTTTTAAAATGATGAGAGGGATAGACAGAGTTGACGTGGAAAAGCTTTTCCCACTGAGAGTAGGGAAGATTCAAACAAGGGGACATGACTTGAGAATTAAGGGACTGAAGTTTAGGGGTAACATGAGGGGGAACTTCTTTACTCAGAGAGTGGTGGCTGTGTGGAATGAGCTTCCAGTGAAGGTGGTGGAGGCAGGTTCGTTTTTATCATTTAAAAATAAATTGGATAGTTATATGGATGGGAAGGGAATGGAGGGTTATGGTCTGAGCGCAGGTATATGGGACTAGGGGAGATTATGTGTTCGGCACGGACTAGATGGGTCGAGATGGCCTGTTTCCATGCTGTAATTCTTATATGGTTATATGGTTATATGTCCTTGTATAAATCTGATCAGGCCCGGGATATTTGTCTACCTTCATACCTCTTCGACCATAATGCTGCCCTTAAGCCTTTCAACCGCCCTGAAGCGGGAGTTTCGATCAACCCGACGGGGGCTTCGATCGTCGGCTGCGATCGCCCCGATTGCGGATGGTTTGTCTGCCCCGACCGCTGGAGAACAAAGAGGAAGAAGATTGAACTTCATTGCCTTCCATCACAGTGAGGAATGGGGAATCCACTGTGGTGGATGTTTATGGTAACTTTTATGTTGTTGCCTGTCTTGTTGCTTTTCACTTGGTATGGCTGTACGGTAAATCAAATTTCACTGCACCTTAATTGAACATGTGACAATAAACAGATCTTGAAACCGAGAAGCCATTTCCATTGACTGCCCCAAGTTCCCTGGTCCTAATGTCTGTCTCCACGGTAAAAACGGAAGAGAATATTATTGACCTTGCCCATCTCCTGTAGTTTCACACAGAATTGACCACTTTGATTCTTGAGGGTTCCCATTCTTGCTACCCTTTTTCCTGTAAAGTACTTATAAAATCTCTTGAAATTATTTTTTATATTATTTGGCTTTACTACACCATTTTTGCCCTCCCAATTTCCTTTTTCAGCTTACTCCTCAGTTCCCAAAAATCCTCTAGGGATACACTTGATCCCAGCTGCCTAGACCTGTCTCATGCCTCCTTACACTTGACCTGAGCCTCAATTTCTCCCATAATCCAAGCTTCCTTACATTTGCCTGCCTTACCGTTCACTCTAACAGGAACATGAAGGTCGTGGACTCGTGTCAGCAGACTTTTACAAACATCCCATTCCTGGATGGTCCTTTTCCTTCAAACAACTTTCTCAAACCAACACGAGCAAGTTTTTGTCTAATATCTTCAATGTTGGCTTTGCCCCAATTTAGGATTTTAATTTGTGGGCCCACCTGGTCTCTATCCTTAACCAATCTAAACCTAATAGACAATGGCCGCTGGTCCCAAAAGGCTAATCCATGAACACTTCATCCACTTGTCCATTCCAATTTCTGAAGACCAGAGCAAGTGTTGCCTTCTCTGAAGAAGGGGTCCCTTTATATTGCCGGAGGAAATGTTCCTGAATACATTTGACCAATTCTACCCTGCCTAAACCTTTTGCACTATGATATTCCCAGTTAATATTTGGAAAGTTAAAATCCCCTTCTATGAAAACCTTATTAGTCCTGCAGCTGTCAATAAAGGCAGACATAGCTGGGACCTATGTGAATGCCCATGGCTATACCGTTGGCTTGAGTCCATAATTCTGGTGACTGATCACAACGTGCTCGCCCACACAGGCCAGTCACTTGCCCAGCCTCATTCCCCAATGGAAGGTCCAGCATTGCCCTCCCTCTAGTTGGCCATCTACATACTGTTTGAGTGAACGTTGCTGAACAAATTCAAGGGGACTTACCTGCTTGTTAAGGAGGCAGTGCAGGATGAAGATGAACATTCCTTGCATGCTGTTGAACACAGTGAAGATGTAGGCCATGACAATTGTTTCCTTCTGGAAGTGCAACATGTCAAATATCCAAGTACATCCCAGGAGGCAGAGCTGAGCGACAGCAGTGAAGGTAAAGACCCTAAAACAAGAGGCACGAGAAGCTGAATGCAAGAAAATAGTTTACTTTGTGTCACTCACTACAGCGCATACCTTAAGATGCAATATAAACTACCTGCTGCTTCTAGATCCTCTAACCTGAAATCCCCTTCAAACCTAACGGTGAGACTTCAATGCACAGACTGCAGCGATAGAGATATCAGCCAGTCAGCTGATACAATAAGTGAGCTATGACTTGTGGCACACCAAACGTCAAAGGATTTATTGGAAAAGAAAAAATGATTTTACTTCGGAGTCACGTGAGTGACTACGTGAAGAAGACCCCATCCAGCCGCACACACGTCATATCGCCAGACGCATAGCGCAGCGACCGGTTGTGGAGGGGCAGAGCTCCCCCAGCGGTGAGTTTTAAAAAGCCTGAAGGTAAGTGCTTTCACTTTCGCTTTCAGGTCGCATTCTTCGGGAGTATAGACTTGTAGTTGTACAATACACGTTTATTATGGACAAAGTGTGTAAAGGAAAGGGCAGGTAAAACTCTGCGAGTAGCGGGCGTCCACTTAACGAGTTGATGGCAGCGAGGCCATCGACTGCAGAAGCGGTCATTGAAAGTACCGTTGCACCACCATTGGGGCGCAAGGCCAGAAAAAAGTCTGTTCGGCCAGTGAAGTCAGACCCGGAGGTTCCCCTCCTCAGGCAGACGTTACTGGCGGCGGGTGTCTGTCACTGAAACAGGCAGGTAGATTTCACATCCACCTTGTGTGTGCCTCTCTCTCTCTCCCTCCCTCCCTCTCACACAGGCTGAGAGACTCTGCCTCTGTGAGTGTACGTCTCTTTCTCCCCCTCTCCCACACACAGTAAAGACCGAGTAACTGTGCTCACTCCATCTGTGTCTCCCACATACACAGTAAAACTCTGCTTTGTGTGTGTATATACCAATTCAACCAAGGGAGGATATTTATAGTGTGTGAAAAAAAAAGTGACATCATTTGTGCCACGTGATGATGTAATTACACTTGACAGTTTTCAATGTCATTCAAGATTTAACGGGAAAGCTCGGGAGATGGACATCACTCGCACAAATAACAGAAATGCCGAGTACCGTGGGAACTCTTTGTCTACCCCCCTGTTATATCGTGTGATATCGTGCTAGACCACGACCACTTCACTCTGGCTACATCTTGCGTCAAGTCGCCCCGTGAAAAAGGCCTATCAACATCCCATATCTCTGCATACCTGGGCCTGGGAGGTTTGGAGTTAAAGATACCCTTCCTAAATCTAGATATCAGAGGGTGAGATCCGACGGAGTGGGTCCTGCTCCCCGCAGCAAATATGATGCGAAGGCACGTTTTGCACAGTTAGAAACATAGAAAAATATAGACAGAAAATAGGTGCAGGAGTAGGCCTTCGAGCCTGCAGCACCATTCAATATGATCATGGTTGATCATCCAACTTAGTATCCCAACCCTGCCTTCTCTCCACACACCCTGATCCCTTTACCCACAAGGGCCACATCTAACTCCCTCTTAAATATAGCCAATGAACTGGCCTCAACTACCTTCTGTGGCAGAGAATTCCACAGATTCACCACTCTCTGTGTAAAAAATGATTTTCTCATCTCGGTCCTTAAAGACTTCCCCCTTTTCCTTAAACTGTGATCTCTAGTTCTGGACTTCCCTAACACCGAGAATAATCTTCCTGCATCTAGCCTGTCCAACCCCTTCAGAATGTAGAAGTTTCGATAAGATCCCCCCTCAATCTTCTAAATTCTAGCATGTACAAGCCGAGCCTATCCAGTCTTTCTTCATATGAAAGTCCTTCCATCCCAGGAATCAGTCTGGTGAACCTTCTCTGTACTCCCTCTATGGCAAGAATGTCTTTCCTCAGATTAGGAGACCAAAACTGTACGCAATACTCCAGGTGTGGTCTCACCAAGACCCTGTTCAACTGCAGTAGAACCTCCCTGCTATTATACTCAAATCCTTTTGCTCTGAATGCTAACATATCATTTGCTTTCTTCACTGCCTGCTGCACCTGCATGCCTACTTTCAATGACTGGTGTTGTACCATGACACCCAGGTCTCGTTGCATCTTTCCTTTTCCTAATCGGTCACTATTCAGATAATAGTCTACTTTCCTGTTTTTGCCACCAAAGTGGATATCCTCACATTTATCCACATTATACTGCATCACCCAACCTATCCAAGTCACCTTGCAGCCTCCTAGCATCCTCCTCACAGCTAACACTGACCCCCAGCTTCGTGTCATCCGCAAACTTGGAGATGTTGCATTCAATTCCCTCATCCAGATCATTAATATATATTGTAAATAGCTGGGGTCCCAGCACTTGGCCTTGTGGTACCCCACTAGTCACTGCCTGCCATTCTGATAAGGACCCGTTTACTCCTACATTTTGCTTCCTGTCTGCCAGTCAGTTCTCTACCCACATCAATACTGAACCCCCAATACCGTGTGCTTTAAGTTTGCATACTAATCTCTTATGTGGGACCTTGTCGAAAGCATTCTGAAAGTTCAGTTATAACACATCCACAGGTTGTAACTTGGTGACTCGGGAGAAAATTCAAACAAGCTTGAATTTCTCCAAGAGTGACTTGTACACTTGTGCTTGAACATTGCAACATTATATGCACGTAGTGGCCAGTGCGATATCCGTACTGACTCTTGCGTGTACCGTGGGAACTCCTGCGAACGGTAAACCCGGAAGCTGGTCAGAGGGGACAGAAGGTGAGTAAAAATTGTCTTCTGTGGGATTGAATTTAAAAAATAAAGATTTGCATCCGCATATGGACATCAACTTATTCATGTTAATGAGATTCAAGAAAATAACTATAATCTTTAAAAGGGACTTTACTGAAAGGTCCCGCATTTTTATGGTCCGTGAGAAATTTTTCACATGTACTTCTTTGAGAGATACAGCTCGGAGTCCTCGCCGACCAGCGATCGATGCCTTTCCGAAGCAGGGTCCGGAACGCTACCAATCAATGTTCTCCAGAGACCCGTGTAAAGGAGTGAACTGCACATGCTGGTTTAAAATGAAGACAGACACAAAAAGCTGGAGTAACTCAGCGAGTCAAGCAGCATCTCTGGAGAAAAATAGGTGGTGTTTCGGGACGAGACACATCTTCAGACTCAATTCCGATTAGGATGTCTGAAGAAGGGTTCCGATTCAAATCGCCACCTATTCTTTTTCTCCAGAGATGCTGCCTGACCCGCTGACTTACTCCAGCTTTTTATGTTTTTTTTCCCAGATCTGACTTACCTGCTGAGTTACACCAACATTTTGTGTCCTTTTGTGCGTATTAACCAGCATCTGCAGTTCCTTTAGACATTACCTAACTTCAGATTTTAGAGATATAGTGCGGAAACAGGCCCTTCGGCCCACCGAGTCCACGCCGACCACCTATTCTTATACACTCCAGGGACAATTTTACAATGTTACCGAAGCCGATTAACTTACAAACCTGTAATCTCTGGAGTGTGAGTGGAAACCGGTGCACCCATGGTCAGGATCGAACCCCGGTCTCTGGGGCTGTGAGGCAGCAACTCTACCACTGTGCCGCATGTAGTCAGATTTAATAAATTGCTGGTGTTGCTTCCAAAGACAGAGGCACTTATAATATTAGATCAGAATTGCATCTTTCCGCTAATAGAGTCAATTATTAGTCAATTAATAATAGAATCAATTATTGTTGGTGACATTTCACCTACGAATATCAGACTATTTTCGCAGAGGTAAGGGCCAATTAGGCATAGCAAAAGGTATGAACACTTTTAAACATTTTTTTCCGACTATTTTGTCAAATGCAAATACAGGAAGAATGATCAAAGTGCTCACATGGCTCACTCTGTTAGAAGCGTTCTGAGTTTAAATGTTCCGTGTATTCCTTCTTAAAGTATACATTTTTGTGTGGCCAGGGGTGCGATTGAGAACAGCTGGGAAAGGGCGGAGGGGGCGTCACGAATAACAGCGTTTCCCTGGCCATATAATGGCCCATTCCCCAACCGTAACATTAATCAAGCTCTGTCTAACTCCGCCTTCACACCATCCCCCTGTGACATGGGTTAGTCATCGCTGGGCGGGTTGTGGGCCGAATGGCCTGCCAACAGGAGTCAGAGACTTGACACTGAGATCCATTGTGCAGGAAGGAACTGCGGATGCTGGTTTTTACTGAAGATAGACACAAACGCCACCTGTTCATTTTCTCCAGATATGTTGCCTGACCCATTGAGTTACTCCAACATTTTGTGTCTGTGTTCACTATGAACATTAATTATTTAATTTTAGGTAACTTACATTCTCTCTCTCTCCCCCGCCCCCCTCCTTCCCCCCCACATCCCCCCCCCCCCCCTCCCCCCCATGCAGTAAATGTCGGTTAACCAGTCGAAGGTTTGCAACGCTGGTTCCCTCTTGGGATCACACTATCCCTAGCCAACAATTGGCCTATCAGGGAACCAAATATAGACATAAAGTGCTGGAGTGACTCAGTGGGTCAGGCAGCATCTCTGGAGGAAAGGGTTAGGCGACATTTCGGGTCGGGAACCCTCTTCAAAATACCCTGCTGAGATCATCTGTTGTTGGCCCTGATTTGTCCCGGTCTTTTCTTGCTTCCAGTTCCCCCCTACAATCATCCCGAAGAAGGGTCCCGACCAAAAATGGAATCTATTCCTTTTCTCCAGAGATGCTGCTTGGCCCGCTGAGTTACTCCAGCATTTTGTGTCTAACTTGCTGATTCAGACAGTTTTTGATTTACTCTGAAACACACGTTGGAAATTTAAACTTGGGCGCAAATAACATCGTCTTACTACCGTGGGAACTCTTTAACTCAGCGGGCAGGCAGCAGTTAATTGTTGCTCCCTTCAGTTTCCCAGGGGGTCGGGATAGGACTGGAGTTGGGAGGGAAAGGTGGGGGAGTCGAGGGAGAGGAGGGGGGGAGACAGATGGGGGTGTCTTCATTTACTGGCGGCGGGTGTCTGTCACTGAAACAGGCAGGTGCAATTTCACATCCACCTTGTGTGTGCCTCTCTCTCTCTCCCTCCCTCCCTCTCACACAGGCTGAGAGACTCTGTCTCTGTGAGTGTACGTCTCTTTCTCCCCCTCTCCCACACACAGTAAAGACCGAGTAACTGCTCACTCCATCTGTGTCTCCCACATACACAGTAAAACTCTGCTTTGTGTGTGTATATTCAACCATGGGAGGATATTTATAGTGTGTGAAAAAAAAAGTGACATCATTTGTGCCACGTGATGATTTAATTACACTTGACAGTTTCAATGTCATTCAAGATTTAACGGGAAAGCTCGGGAGACGGACAAGTCACTCGCACAAATAACAGAAATGCCGAGTACCGTGGGAACTCTTTGTCTACCCCCCTGTTATATCGTGTGATATCGTGCTAGACCACGACCACTTCACTCTGGCTACATCTTGCGTCAAGTCGCCCCGTGAAAAAGGCCTATCAACATCCCATATCTCTGCATACCTGGGCCTGGGAGGTTTGGAGTTAAAGATACCCTTCTTAAATCTAGATATCAGAGGGTGAGATCCGACAGAGTGGGTCCTGCTCCCCGCAGCAAATATGATGCGAAGGCACGTTTTGCACAGTTAGAAACATAGAAAAATATAGACATAGAAAATAGGCGCAGGAGTAGGCCTTCGAGCCTGCAGCACCATTCAATATGATCATGGCTGATCATCCAACTTAGTATCCCAACCCTGCCTTCTCTCCACACCCCCTGATCCCTTTAGCCACAAGGGTCACATCTAACTCCCTCTTAAATATAGCCAATGAACTGGCCTCAACTACCTTCTGTGGCAGAGAATTCCACAGATTCACCACTCTCTGTGTAAAAAATGATTTTCTCATCTCGGTCCTTAAAGACTTCCCCCTTATCCTTAAACTGTGATCTCTAGTTCTGGACTTCCCTAACACCGAGAATAATCTTCCTGCATCTAGCCTGTCCAACCCCTTCAGAATGTTATAAGTTTCGATAAGATCCCCCCTCAATCTTCTAAATTCTAGCGTGTACAAGCCGAGCCTATCCAGTCTTTCTTCATATGAAAGTCCTTCCATCCCAGGAATCAGTCTGGTGAACCTTCTCTGTACCCCCTCTATGGCAAGAATGTCTTTCCTCAGATTAGGAGACCAAAACTGTACGCAATACTCCAGGTGTGGTCTCACCAAGACCCTGTTCAACTGCAGTAGAACCTCCCTGCTATTATACTCAAATCCTTTTGCTCTGAATGCTAACATATCATTTGCTTTCTTCACTGCCTGCTGCACCTGCATGCCTACTTTCAATGACTGGTGTACCATGACACCCAGGTCTCGTTGCATCTTCCCTTTTCCTAATCGGCCACTATTCAGATAATAGTCTACTTTCCTGTTTTTGCCACCAAAGTGGATATCCTCATATTTATCTAACATTATACTGCATCACCCAACCTATCCAAGTCACCTTGCAGCCTCCTAGCATCCTCCTCACAGCTAACACTGCCCCCCAGCTTCGTGTCATCCGCAAACTTGGAGATGTTGCATTCAATTCCCTCATCCAGATCATTAATATATATTGTAAATAGCTGGGGTCCCAGCACTGAGCCTTGCGGTACCCCACTAGTCACTGCCTGTCATTCTGATAAGGACCCGTTTACTCCTACTTTTTGCTTCCTGTCTGCCAGTCAGTTCTCTATCCACATCAATACTGAACACCCGATACCGTGTGCTTTAAGTTTGCATACTAATCTCTTATGTGGGACCTTGTCGAAAGCCTTCTGAATGTCCAGTTATAACACATCCACAGGTTCTCCCTTATCCACTCTACAGTACGAGAATCAAGAACTAGGCAACATTTGTTTACGGTGAGAGGGGAAAGATTTATTAGGAACCTGAGGGGCGACTTTTCACAGAGCGGGTGGTGGTTATATACAACGGCCTGCCAGAGGGGATAGTTGAGACAGGTACTGTAATAAAATGTATAAGACATTTAGACAGGTGCATGGACAGGAGAGATGTGCCAAACATGGACAGTTGCACCAGTGTATGGGGCACCTTGGCTGGCATGGGGTAGTTGGGTCGAAGGGCCTGTTTCTTTGCTGTATGATCCACTGACTCTAATATCAACGCACACTCCTGAACCTCAACATCATCCATGCCCTTCCTCTTGGGGAATGCTAATGTTAAGTACACATTAAGGACCTTGTCCATTTGTCTGGCTTCAGGAATAAATTCCCACTTTTCTCCTGGAGTGGACCTACCGTTTTCCATGTAACCCTTTCTCCTTACATACAAAATGCCTGAGAACTCTCCTCGACCTCATTGCCAAGATTCCTTTACTCCTCCTAATTTCTAGTTTAAGTATTTTCCTGATTTCTTCGTATTCCTCAGGAACCAGGACCGATTTGTGTTTCCTTTGATGGTGGGCCAAAGGTCCCATTTCTGTGCTGCACATCTCAGACTCTAAGACACAAATACATGGGTGCATCGGCCGTGTTTCCCTATCCAAGGACGAGAACACCTCTGACGTACTGAGTGAAATGAAGATTCAACTGTTCGATGCCTGGAGCGAGACCAGCAGACTGGGCCTCTACTCTCCAGAGTTCAGAAGAGTTGGATAGAATAGATGCAAGGATAGTATTTCCCCACGCAACCAGGGATCATAATTAGAGTGGCTAATGGAATTGTTGCCCCAGTTCCAGAGACCTGGGTTCGATCCCGACTTTGGGTGATGCCTTTGTGGAGTTTGCATGTTCCACCTAAATCCAAGCAAATTCCTTTGGGTGCTGCAGTCTCCATCAACATTCCAAACACATGTAGGTTGATAGGTTGCTGTAAGTTATCCCATGAATGATAGCATAGAACATGGAACAGTACAATACAAGAATGGGACGGGGATCTGGAGCCGTTGATGGAAATTTTGGGAAGAGACAGACGGATTAGTGTAGGATTGGGATAAAATGGTGCTTGATGGTTGACCTCATGGGATGAAGGGCATGTTCCCATGCTGCATGTGGAGATGGGAAGACATATCTTCACTTAGTGGGTGGAGAACCTTTGCAATCCTCTCCCCAAGTGGGTTTTGCTGGCTCAGTGGCTGAGTGTTTTCAGACAGAGATGGATATCAAGGATATGTGGAAAATAGGGTCAGTGCAAAAAAATGGTCCTGAGGTTGAGGGTTGGTCATGGTCGAACTGAATGTTAGAATAGGTGCAAGGGGTTGAATGGCTTCATCCGGCAACCATGTTTATTCCTGTCACAGAAACTCAATGTACTCATTGCGAAATGTCTGTAAAAAAATCTACAGTTTTCATACTTACTACTTCTCTGTTCCATATCCCTGGGAATACACGGTTGCTGAGATGCCAACAGTAATCAGGGGGCAACCGTAGCCAAACAAGTACATGTACGTTGGTCTCATATTCTTTGCATTGAAGACTTTCACCAGCATGAGGTAAAGCTGCACACACGTCTGAAGAAGGGTTTCGGTCCGAAACGTTGCCTATTTCCTTCGCTCCATAGATGCTGCTGCACCCGCTGAGTTTCTCCAGCTTTTTTGTGTAACCAAGGAATTAATGAGCCTGAGTTGGGCTGCACAGGGTGGTACACTGGCTGGTTCACTGGGCCTGCGCGCTGAGTCAGTATATTGGGTTAGTATATTGGGTCAGTATACTGGGCCGGTACACTAGGTTATTACACTGGATCAGTGCACTGGGCCAGGACACTTGGTTGGTTTACACTGCAGTTTCAGTTTAGTTTATTGTCACGTGTACCGAGGTACAGTGAAAAGCTTTTGTTACATGCTAACCAGCCAGCGGAAAGACAATACATGATTACAATTTAATCTGTACACCGTGAGCCATTCACAGTGTGTGGAAAAATGATAAGGGATAGAAGGGATAATACATTGGTACGAAGATACATTTCACTGCCCACTCAAGTTAGACTAACTGCCTGTAGTTTCCTATCGTCTCCCTTGCTCCATTTCTAAAGTAGCATGGATATTGTTTGGTGCCCTGCAAAGTGGCAACTCCATTATGTTCAATTCTGGAGACAGCATCAATGCACTCACTATTTTCATTATGACTTCTGTTGGTCTGTTTCCGTGCTGGATGACGTTCTGTAAGGTTTGTTGTTTATATTGATCCACGACTTCCTCATCACCGGACCACAATCAGTCCAGATTGCAACAACACTTGCTCCTCGATGGCCATCAACACAGGGCACCTCAGGGCGGTGAGCTCTGTCCCCTGCTCTACTCACTTATTTCTACTGTGAAATTCTTACATGGCAGCCATAACAGCTCTGTAAACACAGAACTCATAGGTAATACAATAAACAAAAGTTCAATAAATTACAAAAAAACAATATTAGTGCAAAACAAAAACTGAAATTACTTGGTGCAATCAAGACAGTTCATAGATTGTAGTTTAGTTGGAGTTTGTGGTGTTCAAAAGCCTGAAGGTTGTTGGGAAGAAGCTGTTCCTGAACAGCCTGAGGTCATAGTTTCAGACTCCCAAACCTTTTCCCAATGGGGAAGTGAAATGAGAGTGTGGCCAGGTGGTGTGGGTTCTTGATGATACTGGCTGCCTCTTTGAGGCAACACCTCCTACAGATCACTTCAATGGTGAGGAGATCGGTACCCATGATGGACCAGGCTGTGTTCACCATTATTGTGTTCTCCTTCCTTCCTAGAATAGAATAGAATAGAATAGAATAGAATAGAATAGAATAGAATAGAATAGAATAGAATAGGATAGAATAGAATAGAATGTTTATTGTCATTGCACAAAACTGAGCAACAAAATTCCATTTGCTTTTCCTCCGTTAAAAGAAATACAACACGACACCAATGCACATATGTACAGTTAATAGTAGAATATAAATACATTTTTTAAAGAGTTTAAAAGAATTTAGCGGTATTCCTCGAAGTTACTTCTTGCTTCCTAATGTGGCAGGGGGATGGGTACAAGAGCAGAGGGGCAGGGGGGTGTAAAATGAAGGTAGAAGCAATAGGTAGCAAGGTGAAAAGTAAAAGTGGCAGGCAGACAAAACCAGGGCAAAAATCAAAAAGGGTCACTTTTCAACATAATTGTATAAGGGGTAAGAGCGTTGTAAAAACAAGCCTGAAGGCTTTGTGTCTCAATGCAAGGAGTATTCGTAATAAGGTGGATGAGTTGAACGTGCAGATAGCCATTAATGATTATGATATAGTTGGGATCACGGAGACATGGCTCCAGGGTGACCAAGGCTGGGAGCTGAACATCCCGGGATATTCAATATTCAGGAGGGATAGAGAGAAAGGAAAAGGAGGTGGGGTAGTGTTGCTGGTTAGAGAGGAGATTAACGCAATGGAAAGGAAGGACATTAGTTTGGAGGATGTGGAATCGGTATGGGTAGAGCTGCGAAACAATAAGGGGCAGAAAACGCTGGTGGGTGTTGTGTACAGGCCACCTAACAGTAGTAGTGAAGTTGGGGATGGCATCAAACAGGAAATTAGAAATGCTTGCGACAAAGGCAAAGCAGTTATAATGGGTGACTTCAATCTACATATAGATTGGGTGAATCAAACTGGCAGGGGTGCTGAGGAAGAGGATTTCTTGGAATGTATACGGGATAGTTATCTAAACCAACATGTAGAGGAACCAACGAGAGAGCTGGCTATTTTAGACTGGGTATTGAGTAATGAGGAAGGGTTAGTTAGTAGTCTTGTTGTGCGTGGCCCCTTG
This sequence comes from Leucoraja erinaceus, assembly GCF_028641065.1. Lineage (NCBI taxonomy): Eukaryota > Metazoa > Chordata > Chondrichthyes > Rajiformes > Rajidae > Leucoraja > Leucoraja erinaceus. The sequence continues at coordinate 29,147 of NW_026576468.1, read as the reverse complement.
GGCAAGAGTGACCATAATATGGTTTTTGGAGCTACTTCCCAGAGTACTTAAGGAAGTAGCTCCAAAAATAGTGGATGCATTAGTAATAATCTTTCAAAACTCTTTAGATTCTGGAGTAGTTCCAGAGGATTGGCGGGTAGCAAACGTAACCCCACTTTTTAAGAAGGGAGGGAGAGAGAAAACGGGGAATTACAGACCAGTTAGCCTAACATCGGTAGTGGGGAAACTGCTAGAGTCAGTTATTAAAGATGGGATAGCAGCACATTTAGAAAGTGGTGAAATCATTGGACAAAGTCAGCATGGATTTACGAAAGGTAAATCATGTCTGACGAATCTTATAGAATTTTTCGAGGATGTAACTAGTAGCGTGGATAGGGGAAAACCAGTGGATGTGGTGTATCTGGACTTCCAGAAGGCTTTCGACAAGGTCCCACATAAGAGATTAGTATACAAACTTAAAGCACATGGCATTGGGGGTTCAGTATTGATGTGGATAGAGAACTGGCTGGCAAACAGGAAGCAAAGAGTAGGAGTAAACGGGTCCTTTTCACAATGGCAGGCAGTGACTAGTGGGGTACCGCAAGGCTCAGTACTGGGACCCCAGCTATTTACAATATATATTAATGATCTGGATGAGGGAATTGAAGGCAATATCTCCAAGTTTGCGGATGACACTAAGCTGGGGGGCAGTGTTAGGTGTGAGGAGGATGCTAGGAGACTGCAAGGTGACTTGGATAGGCTGGGTGAGTGGGCAAATGTTTGGCAGATGCAGTTTAATGTGGATAAATGTGAGGTTATCCATTTTGGTGGCAAAAATGGGAAAGCAGATTATTATCTAAACGGTGGCCGATTGGGAAAGGGGGAGATGCAGCGAGACCTGGGTGTCATGGTACACCAGTCATTGAAGGTAGGCATGCAGGTGCAGCAGGCAGTAAAGAAAGCGAATGGCATGTTGGCTTTCATAGCAAGAGGATTTGAGTATAGGAGCAGGGAGGTTCTACTGCAGTTGTACAGGGTCTTGGTGAGACCACACCTGGAGTATTGCGTGCAGTTTTGGTCTCCAAATCTGAGGAAGGACATTATTGCCATAGAGGGAGTGCAGAGAAGGTTCACCAGACTGATTCCTGGGATGTCAGGACTGTCTTATGAAGAAAGACTGGATAGACTTGGTTTATACTCTCTAGAGTTTAGGAGATTGAGAGGGGGGATCTTATAGAAACTTACAAAATTCTTAAGGGGTTGGACAGGCTAGATGCAGGAAGATTGTTCCCGATGTTGGGGAAGTCCAGGACAAGGGGTCACAGCTTAAGGATAAGGGGGAAATCCTTTAAAACCGAGATGAGGAGAACTTTTTTCACACAGAGAGTGGTGAATCTCTGGAACTCTCTGCCACAGAGGGTAGTTGAGGCCAGTTCAGTGGCTATATTTAAGAGGGAGTTAGATGTGGCCCTTGTGGCAAAGGGGATCAGAGGGTAGGGAGAGAAGGCAGGTACGGGAGACTGAGGTGGATGATCAGCGATGATCATATTAAATGGCGGTGCAGGCTCAAAGGGCCGAATGGCCTACTCCTGCACCTAATTTCTATGTTTCTATGTTTCTATGTTTCCCAGTGTTCACTATTGGAGTTAAGCTCTTTTATCGCACAATGGTAGAAACTATTTTTTAGTCTACCAGTGCGAGCCTGCAGAGACCTGAATCGCTTCCCAGAGGGTAGCAGAGTAAAAAGGTGGTTGGCAGGGTGGGATGTGTCCTTCTTGATATTTATGGCCCTGCGCAAGCATCGGGCCTTGTATATGTCATCCAAGGAGGGCAGGTTAGCGTTTGTAATGCGCTGCGCAGTTTTTATAATTCCCTGCAGCGCCCTCCTCTCAGCCACAGTACAGCTGGAAAACCACACCAGGATTCCATAGGTGAGGATACTTTCCATGGCGCATCGATAGAAGGACAGCAGCAGCGGCTGTGAGACGTTAGCTCTCCGTAGAGACCTTAGGAAATACAGCCGCTGATGAGACCTCTTCACGAGAATGACGGTGTTCATTTGCCATTTGAGGTCCTGGGAGATGTTTATTCCCAGGAACTTAAAGTCGTTGACTCTCTCCACCATGTCTCCTTTGATGTATAAGGGAGCAGGTTCCTCTCTCCTCTTCCTCCTGAAGTCAATGACAAGTTCTTTAGTCTTTGATGGGTTTAGTACCAGGTTGTTTTTGGTACACCAGACGGTCAGTTTTTGGACTTCATCCCTGTAGGCAGACTGATCATCGTTGTTTATCAGTCCCACCACAGTCGTGTCGTTCGCAAACTTGATGATCCTGTTTGTGCTGTGTGTTGGTATACAGTCGTAAGTGTATATTGTATACAAGATTGGACTCAGCACACATCCTTGTGGCGCACCTGTGCTAAGTATCAGGACTGGGGAGTAATTGGACCCCATCCTGACAGTCTGTGGGCGGTCTGTTAAAAAGTCCTTAATCCATCCACATGTGTTTGCATTAACACCTAAATCAGACAGTTTGTCCACCATTCTGCTGGGGATGATAGTATTAAATGCAGAACTAAAATCTACAAATAACATCCGCACATATGAGCCAGGATGCTCCAGATGTGCCAGTGCAGAATGTAGAGCTGTGTTGATGGCATCTTCCGTTGACCTATTAGCTCTATACGCAAACTGATGCTGATCCGGGGTGGGTGGGAGTGAGGACTTAATGTGGGCCAGGACCACCTAGGTGTTCAAATTGCCGAACCAGTCCATAATGCAACCAGACAACTTCAGGAAAGCTAGGGATCCATAAGCCTGTCTTTATTAACGGAACAACAGTACAAAGAGTCAACAGCAGACACAAAATGCTGGAGTATCTCAGCCGAACAGGCAGCATCTCTGGAAAGAAGGGATAGGTGACATTTCGGGTCGAGACCCTTCTTTGGAATGAAGGTCTCGATCCGAAACTTCACCCATTCCTTCTCGCCAGAGATGCTGCCTGTCCCACTGAGGTGCTCCAGCACATTGTGTCTACCTTCGATTTAAACTAGCATCTGCCATTCATTCCTACACGAAGAGTCAACAGGTTCAGTTTCCTAGACGTGTGTATCTGTGAAGGCCTGTCCTGGGCCCAGTGTATTGATGCATCACAAAGAAAACTCATCATTGTCTTTACTTCCCCAGTAGATTGAAGAGATTCCCTATGTTGAATACTGTTTTGAATTATCTTCTCTGGCAGAGAGCACTCTAATATGGAGTTATAGAGTCATACAACATGGAAACAGGGCCTTCGGCCCAATAGCATATTCCAACCAACTTGCTTCATCTGCATTAGTCCCATGAGCCAGTGATAATAGAAAATAGACAATAGGTGCAGGAGTAGGCCATTCGGCCATTTGAGCTAGCACCACCATTCAGTGTGATTATGGCTGATCATCCACAATCAGTACCCCGTTCCTGCCTTCTCCCCATATCCCCTAACTCCACTCTCCTCAAGGGCCCTATCTAGCTCTGTCTTGAAAGTATCCAGAGAACTGGCCTCCACTGCCCTCTGAAGCAGAAAATTCCACAGACTAACAACTCTCTGTGTGAAAAAGTGTTTCCTTATATCCGTTCTAAATGTCTTACCCCTTATTCTTAAACTGTGGCCCCTGGTTCTGGACTCCCCCAACGTCGGAAACATGTTTCCTACTTCTAGCATGTCCAATCCCTGAATAATCTTGTATGTTTCAATAATATCCCTTCTCATCCTAAATTGCAGAGTATACAAGCCCAGATGCTCTATTCTATCAACATATGACAGTACCGCCTTCCCGGGAATTAACCTGGTCTAGAATTAACCTGGTCAACGCTGCACTCCCTCAATAGCAAGAATGTCCTTCCTCAAATTTGGAGACCAAAACTGCACACAATACACCAGGCGTGGTCTCACTAGGGCCCTGTACCACTGCAGAAGTACCTCTTTGCTCCTATACTCAACTCTTCTTGTTATGAAGGCCAACATGCCATTCGCTTTCTTCACTGCTTGCTGTACCTGCATGCTTACTTTTAATGACTGATGAACAAGGACCCCCAGATCCCATTGTATTTTTCCTTTACCGAACTTGACACCAATTAGGTAATAATCTGCCTTCCTGTTTTTGCCACTTCACCCTCCTCTAAATCTTTCCCTTCCATGGCATATAAATGTAGTTATGTTTCCTGCCTCAAATACCTCCTCTGGCAGCTTGTTCCATTTACCCACCATCCTCTGTGTGGAAAACATTGCCCTCAGGTTCCTTTTAAATGTTTCCCTTCTCACCTTAAACCTATGTCATCTGGTTCTTGATTCCCCTATTCTAGATAAAAGACTATGTTTCATTCTAATTAAACTCCTTGGTCCACTTACCCAGCTGATTATTGACAACCTTATTTACTAGATGAAATCACCTATTTTATATCAAAGTCACGTGAGTGACTACGTGAATAAGTCCGCCAGCTCGCATGCACGTTAATACGTCGAACGCATGGCGCGCGTGCCGGAGCAGTTCGAACTGCTCTAGCAGGTAAGTCAATTTTATTTCCAGCGGGCCGCTCCGATAGCGGGCCCAAAGTAGCTGATGGTGGCGGCCGGGGTTTGGGCCGCAGTGGAAGCTTCATAAGGAGCTAGAGTATAATTTTGCGGTTCTGCCGTTCAAGCTCCACACGCGAGCAGGCGGCCGAATTTGGAGACCACGGTAGGGCTCCATAAGAGCTGCGTTTTTGCAGCAGCTGCCATTCGAGCTTCGCATGGGAGTCGAGCTCCGTACGGGAGCAGGCGGCCAAATTTTCAGGCCACTGTGGGGCTCCATAGGAGCTGGGATGACAGCTGCCGGCCACAGCTCCAAACGGGAGCAGACAGCCAGATTTGCAGGAAGCCGTGGGGCTCCGTAATGAGCCAGGATTTATCACTTCTCGGCCTTTTGGTTAAGATCAAGTGTAGTATCTGTTTTTATCAGTTTAATATCTGATACGTCCCCTATCTAGGGACCATATATTAAGAAGCTACAGCATCATATAGTGTATGTTTATTTTGGGCAGCTATAAATAGAGTTGGCATCAATAGCGGTTGCCACTCAGTCACATTTGTGACTATTGTAGTCAACAGCATTCAAAGGTCATGTTTAATTCTTTGGAAGTATAACGATATATCTTACCATGCCAATATAGTTTATAGTAAATTATAATTACAAAGGACATTTTTATCACATACACCTATGGTGTAGTGAAATTGGTCTTGCCATTGCAGTCCAGAGCTCCTGGCTTAGGAAGCCTTTTTTGAGCTATGCCTATCAGTGACCTGTGGGAGCTACACCTGGTGGCTTCATGGTAATTTCCACTCAATAGAGGGGACTGTTGGAGACTCTTTTATAACAGATTCCAACTATCTGCATATCGATAAAGTAGTCTAATCTCTGATTTTATGGGGATATGCTTCTTTTAATCATATGAACATAATTGCCATTGACAACTCCTGGCGGGGTTGCAGTATTTCTCCCACTCTGTCTAGCGGACTATTGGGAAAAGGTGACTCCGATTATAATGCCGGTTTATCCTAGTCATATGGGGGCCAGAGGCACTCCAGTCCTTCCCTGTAATACTCTGTTGGGGCTCCAGAAGGGAGTAAGGACTCAGAGTCACTAGCTGGTGCAACCTGTCTGGTAAGTATAAAGATGATACCAACAGAGCACTGATCTGCACAGCTAGTCCCGGTCGGCTGCTGAAGCGAGCAGCCTGTCAACCCCGAGTCGTGGCAAAGTCAAAGCCTGTGGGACAAGTCTTGTTGGATGATTTGGGACATCTATGGCAGATATGATTGGGCGTCTGTCTCAATTAGAAAAACTGATGTATCAGATGGTGGCACAAGAAATGCTCCATGTTACGAAGGCATGTCAGGCAGCAGCTCCTGGTTCAGGGTTGCGATATTTCTCCCACTCGGATGAAAGGAGTGGTGGAGATGGTGCCAAAGTATATGCACATATGCCTGAAGCAGCTCCTGGTTCAGGGTTGCAATATTCCTCCCACTCGGATGAACGGAGTGATGGAGAAGGTGCCAAGGTATATGCACACATGCCTGAGGCAGTTCCTGGTTCAGGGTTGCATAAGTCCTCCCACTCACATGAATGAAGTGATGGGGATGGTGCCAAATATTATGCTCCGTATTAAGTTCCAGTTCAAGTCATATGCCTGTAGCTACATTGTTTCAGGGTTGAAATATTCCTCCCACCCAAAGGAATATCGGAGATGGTGTCACAAAATATGCTTTGTGTTCTGGAAGCATGCACAGGCAGCCTAAGGCATACGCATGTGGCTACGCCTGGTTCTGGGTGCAATATTTCTCCCACTCTAAGTGAGTGTCAGAGATCAGTATGGATCTGACTCCGAACATGACCCCGAACATAACTATGTGCCTGAATCCCATGCTTTAATGCATGATGTGCGAGAATTGCATAGGAAGAGCTGCCTGCTCTTGCCTCTAAATGTGCTGTTCCCTCGGGGACGGATGGGCTACTACAGTAGGAGTTGTCCAGTAGCATCACCTATATAACATAAATGACAAGCATGACAGACAGGGTCTGCAAATTGAACTTCGCTGAAGTTCCAAAATAGGAAATCGCCCCGGGATCAGAGACGCTGGTAAGTAAGGTCTCGTTATTAACCTCCGTAAAATTCCAAATGGAGCAGTCTGTCAGCCCAGGTTTGGGTTTACTGGCAGCATGGGCTGTCTAGTGGCTTTTCACTGTGTCTGGGATAGATCAGGTTGATGTACAGACATTGGCAGGGTGCCTTGCATCGTAACCTCTGTAAGTTCCAAGTAGGAACAGTTCGGTTACCCTGGTCATGGAACTGGCTGGCCATAGGGGTCATAGTGAGCAGGAAAGCACTGCCTCATCATCTGTGATTGAGGTTATCAGACTGCTCAATAGAGTGAAGTAGTTGAGGTCTTTCTCACCATATGGTTTATTTCTCCACAGTTAGTAGAGTTGCTGATTCATTGGAATCACGATTGCCATCCTCTCGGGGACAGGTATTTACCCGCAGGAAGCTCGTCTGGCATATAATATAATTTTATCTGACCTGCAAGGTCATGTTGTGAATCAACAATGTATTTATAATAAACTATAGGCTCTCAATACCAGTTTTCCTAATTGAGTGGCGGGTGGAAGAGATTGTGTTGTGCACTCTGGCGACTTACACATGTGCTTTCAGTTCAAGGACTGTGAGGTAATTCCTGATTCAGCCTTGCATTATACTAATTTCTACTCTGAAGTAAAACGCTGAGCATTCATGGTGACTCTTAGTCATGAATTGACACGGTATTCCCACATCAAAGGGTGACTGTGGTTTCAGCTCTAGTCATTAGCTTCTGATTATATGTTATCAGTATGAATAACTGGATAATGCATCTTCTGCAGGTTGAAAAGCCAACATTTTTCCGTCCGTAGGATCAATAGAGGAACAGGGGCTCCGAGTGCTATCAGTGACAGCTCATCCAATGATGAGTGGTCTGGCTAAGGACTAGAGGGGTATATTTCTGATAATTATAACCATATAACCATATAACAATTACAGCACGGAAACAGGCCATCTCGGCCCTACAAGTCCGTGTCGAACAATTATTTTCCCCTCGTCCCATCGACCTGCACTCAGACCATAACCCTCCATTCCTTTCCCATCCATATACCTATCCAATTTATTTTTAAATGATAACATCGAACCTGCCTCCACCACTTCCACTGGAAGCTCATTCCACACAGCTACCACTCTCTGAGTAAAGACGTACTCGCTCATGTTACCCCTAAACTTCTGTCCCTTAATTCTGAAGTCATGTCCTCTTCTTTGAATCTTCCCTACTCTCAATGGGAAAAGCTGATCCACGTCAACTCTGTCTATCCCTCTCATCATTTTAAAGACCTCTATCAAGTCCCCCCTTAACCTTCTGCGCTCCAGAGAATAAAGACCTAACTTATTCAACCTATCTCTGTAACTTAGTTGCTGAAACCCAGGCAACATTCTAGTAAATCTCCTCTGTACTCTCTCTATTTTGTTGACATCCTTCCTATAATTGGGCGAGCAAAATTGTACACCATACTCCAGAATTGGTCTCACCAATGCCTTGTACAATTTTAATATTACATCCCAACTTCTATACTCAATGCTCTGATTTATAAAGGCCAGCACACCAAAAGCTTTCTTTACCACCCTATCTACATGAGATTCCACCTTCATAGAGCTATGCACAGTTCTTCCTAGATCCCTCTGCAACTGCATTCCTCAATTTGCTACCATTTACCATGTACGTCCTATTTTGATTTGTCCTGCCAAGTTGTAACACCTCACACTTATCAGCATTAAACTCCATCTGCCATCTTTCAGCCCATTCTTCCAAATGGCCTAAATCTCTCTGTAGACTTTGGAAATCTACTTCATTATCCACAACACCACCTATCTTAGTATCATCTGCTTGCTTACTAATCCAATTTACCACACCTTCATCCAGATCATTGATGTACATGACAAACAACAGTGGGCCCAACACAGATCCCTGTGGCACCCCACTAGTCACCTGCCTCCAACCTGACAAACAACCATCCACCATTACTCTCTGGCGTCTCCCATTCAGCCACTGTTGAATCCATCTTGCTACTCCACCATTTATACCCAACAATTGAACCTTCTTAACCAACCTTCCATGAGGAACCTTGCAAAGGCCTTACTAAAGTCCATATAGACAACATCCACTGCTTTATCCTCATCAATTTCCCTAGTAACCTCTTCAAACAATTCAAGAAGATTAGTCAAACATGACCTTCCAGGCACAAATCCATGTTGACTGTTCCTAATCAGACCCTGTTTATCCAGATGCTTATATATATTATCTCTAAGTGTCCTTTCCATTAATTTGCCCACCACTGAAGTCAAACTAACAGGTCTATGATTGCTAGGTTTACTCTTAGAACCCTTTTTAAACAATGGAACAACATGCGCAGTACGCCAATCCTCGGGCACTATTGCCGTTTCTAATGATATTTGAAATATTTCTGTCATAGCCGCTGCTATTTCTACATGTTACTTCTCAAGATTTCAGGACTATGATGCAGGCCAAATCAGGTTAGGATCGCGTTGCATACTCTGCCATATCTATACACATGAGGCACAGATTCTGCTGTTTTCATAACAAACCTAGTGGTGAAAGCCTATGCTGCCCTACTCAGATTATAGGGCATTGTGTCATCGAGGTTTAGGTAATATGGAAATTTGCAGCTGATAAATCTTATGGGTTATCAGTAGATACCTTTTGCGATATTACAATTGAGGCAACATGAAACTTAACAGTGCCAATTTGCCTATTCATTCACGCCATGGTAAGGCGGCTGACACAACTCTTATTTACTCAGTCATGAGTGACGGCTGGGGTACGCTGTCTTCTCGGGCAGCTAGCTCTGCACAATTGTATGAGAAGCTTGTGAACAACATATGTGAGTCAATTTTAAATGGAAGTAACAGGGGTTTGTGTGGCTTTCAGTTTGAGCCTAAAGAAGCGTTTATGTGATAGCAAAATTGACATTGCTTGTGCTGCTTTATTATTTTCTATAAGCCCATAAGTCGGACAATAAATGATTGGTTATTCACCTGCTGTTCACTAATGTTATGCAGGGTGTCTTTTATTTGACCATTCCAATAGCCTACACTCGTTGTAGTGTGCGATGTATATCAGTAAATTATTATGCAAATATTCTTCTATTGTTTCCTAATGGGAGCAGTAATTTAAGATGATTATGCTTTCAGCAACTGATCTCAGCATAAAAAACACAGCCTTTACTCAATTTCTGGCTTGGTCTCCACATCATAAATTACATTAGGATAGCTTGTTATGGGAATGATCTCATAAGCAAAATAAGCAGGATTGCGTACATTGGAAGTTGGCAGCTTACCCACCAGAACAGAGATCGGGGATGTTATTTGGTAAACAAGTGCGCTGAGATTGCTAGTACCTATGGGATGAAAGATAGTTCTTTGGTTATTGAATAATCTCAAGATATTGCTAATGGCTAATTAGCACCCAATAGAATGGTTTCCCTTTCATCATCCCTTTCAGCATGAGGTTTACATAGTACAGGTTAATAAATTATAAAATGTTGTTAAATATGTCTGGGTATTTGCAGATAGAATTTTGCACAGTGTTGCATGAGTTATTGTCTAAACTCAACAGTTTATTGGGACTACGGTCTGGTTAAGAACAATGGCCATGTATGCAAGTTAAGCATCATGATATTATTAACTCATGTTTTTCCTACCAATAATGGTTTATCTGTTTAAGTGTTCCCACACAGAATGTGTCACTGCACGAAACCACAGAGCTTTGAAGTCTTCACGTAGTCACTCACGTGACTTCGATATAAAGTAGAAAGATTAAACAAGAATTTATCGTTTGAAGTTTGATCTTTATTTAATGAGAAGTTAAAGTGAGGGATTACGTGCCCTCCACCCAACCCTACTTCTCACAAAGATGATTCGGTAGTTCTAATCTCGTTAATCTTCCTATAGTTTAGGTCAGCAACTATTCTGTGGTTTAATACAGCTGCTTTGAAGATTGACGTGCATGCGGGCTGGCAGGCTTCTTCACGTAATCCCTCACTTTAATCCCTCACTGGCAATCTGCATTTCACTACATCAATTGGTGTATGTGACAAATAAAGAACCTTTGAACCTTTTGAACCTTTGAACCTTTGAACCTGTCCCATGATTTCCTGACTCTTATACCCAATGCCCTGACCTATGAGGTGACAAACATGGTCGATGAGGGTAGTGTGGTGGATGTGGTCTACATGGATTTTAGTAAGGTGAACTTGTACTTAGGCATTGTCTTCAGTTTAGGAAAGATTTCATTAACCTGATGCAAGATAGCAAAGTGGTTTATGAGGGTGTTTTTGGGACCCAAGTTCTAGAGCTACAGAGAGAGAGTTGGGCAGGCTAGGACCTTAATCCTTGGAATGCAAGAGGCTGACGGATGATCTTACAGAGATGTATAAAGTCATGGGGAGTAGATTGAGTGAATGTATAGTTGAGTTTAGTGAAACGGCATGGAAACAGGCCCTTCAGCTCATCGAGTCCACATCGACCATCGATCATCCCTACGCTAGTCCTATGTTATCCCACACACTAGGTGGAATTTACAGAAGCCAATCACGAACGTCTTTGGAATGCGGTTGGAAACCAGAGCACCCACGCGGTCACAGGGAGAACGTACAAACTCCACAGAGAGAGCACTCGTTGTCAGGATTGAACCTGGGTTTCCGGCGCTGTGAGGCAACAGCTCCAACGCTGCACCACTGTGCTACCCCTGCACAGTGTTTCTCCCATCAGGCATTTAACAACTAGAGAGCTTAGGTTTAAGGAGGGATGGGAAAGAGTTAATAGGAAACTGAGGGACAATGCTTTCACACAGAGGGTGCTGGGTATATGGAACAAACTGCCAGAGGAAGTGGCGAGGCAGCATTTATGAAGCTCAATGTCCTTTCATAACTGTGCTGGGTTGTAGCAGGCACATGCTGCTGACCACAGTTCAGTACAATATGGGCGAGGACAACTTTCTCTCACTTGCCTTCTCTATCTCTACAGCTGAGTTGGTTTGTGCGCACGTGTGGTTTTCACCAGTTCTGCTCTGACAGTTCTATATCTATGGTCTATTTTGAGAGACGGAGAAAGTGATGTTATCATCCTGGGTGGACCCTAATATACACTACATAAAGCTTGCTACTTGCTGTATAATCTTACAGGTCGCTTGGAGAAAGCAGAACAAAGGAAATAACAAGATGTACTGAACCAGATCCTTTTATGATTCAGCATGTTGCAGATGGACAACACATATCTTCATATATATAGTACTGCTGATGTATAGAAACATCTCTGAATCACTCACAGTAGAATGAAAGAAGTTCAACAATGTTTCTCACAGATCTTGGGACAGTTCAAGTCATGGAGTCATAGAGTCGTACAGCACTGAAACTGGCCCTTCAGCCCAACTTGCCCATGACCACCCAGATGTCCTATCTGCACTTGTCTCACTTGTTCACATTTGGCCAATATCCCTCGAAACATTTCCTATCCAGGTATCTGTCTAAATTTTGTTCAAATGTTGTTACAGTATCTGCCTCAACTACCCCTCTGGCAGTCCGCTACATATATCTACCTCCATCTGTATGAAAATGTTGCCTTCCAGATTCCTATTAAATGCCCATCAATCTGAAAATGTTGTCCTCTGGTTTTTGATTCCACTACTCTGGGGAAAAGACTCTGTGCATTCACCTCTATTTCCCCCATGATCTTATACACCTCCATAAGATCACCCCTCAGCCACCTGCGTTCCAAGGAATCAAATCCGAGCCAGCCTAACCTCCCTCCATAGCTCAGGCCTCCGTCCTGGCATCATCCTTGTAAATCCTCTCTGCACTCTTTCCACCTAGACATCGATCCTATGCTGACAAAAACTGAACACAACTCTCCAAATGTGGCCACACCAACATCTTGTACAATTGTAATATAGACACTGTCTACAGCCAATTTATCTCTAAATCAGCTCCTAAGAGGAGGCTTTCCATCCTAGGACATCCGAGATGTCCTCTTTCTGTAGTAAATGTGGATTCCCCCTGCTGTCATAGACAGATCCCTCACCTGCGCCTCCTCAGTGTCCTGTAGTTTGGCTCTTGCGTCCCCTTCTCCCCAAACTGAACAAGAATAGAACTGGAGGCCTACAAGGTCTTCAGGTTGTTGTAGCTGAGATCCAGGTACTGCAGGGAGATCACGTCCCGCAGGAAGTCCTTCGTCAGCTTGGAGATCTGGTTGCGGGCGAGGTTGAAGACGCACAGGGGTCTGGGTGCAGTTGGGCAGCTTGCGAGGCACCGTGGTCAACAGGTTGCTATGGAGGTCCAGCAGCTCCAACCAACCTAGCGGGTAAAGCCTGCCCCAGTTGAAGCTCCGCAGCTGGTTACCGCTCAGCACAAGCACCTTGAGTAGCGGGGGCAGGTGGTCAAACACGTCGTGCGGCATGAACACGAGTTTCATCCCCTAATAATCCTCTGCTATCTGTGTTCGAGAGCGAAAACTTGCAAAGGGCAGACACGGTTCCTCGTCAGCGAAGATGGACACAGAATGCTGGAGTGACTCACCGGGACAGGCACATCTCTGGAGATACGGCAACAGCACAGCACAAAACCAGTCTGAAGCAGGGTCTCAACCCAAAACGTCACCAATTCCTTTTCTCCAGAGATGCTGTCTGCCCCGCTGAGTTACTCCAGCATTTTGTGTCTATCTCCCATGGCTAATAATGTCACCTCGCATTGTAAAATCATTATCTGAAGAAATGTCTCCTCGCTGGCCCAAACATAATCTATGTAGAACTCGCGTTTCTCTCTGCTTCATATACGTGGGAATTCCCTGAGTTTGGTCACTTTTCACGTGTCCCACCCGGTGTTAACCCTTCCCATCAATGCTTGAGTCCACATCTTCGCTCTGTACCTTCAGCTTCATCGGCGGTTCTCTCCCATCGAAAGTATCCAAGTTAATTTCAGACCCCTATATCCATCCATCCATTCATTCATTTTCCATTAACATCTGACTAACTTTCAACATTTCACTTCTGACATTCAGGCCAAACCCACGAGTTACTCACGAGTCACTACGATAAACTCACGGGCTACTACGATATTACAACGAGTTTAAAAGTTTCAAATTTTTCCTTCAAGAGTAAATTTGACTCGTGGAAATCTTTCAACATGGTGAAAGGTTTTCACAAGTTAACAAGTTTCCTGAGTACCTGCCGTTAGCATTACGAGTCACTAAGTTACGTCCACGAGTTCGGACATTCCCGCTACGTTAATTCTATTTGATTACCATGAGTTTGATTTGTTTTTAACTCGGGATCACTGGTTAGTGGACTCGCACCGTGAGACAGGGGTTTAAGGCAGCAACTCTACCGCTGCACCAATGTGGCTCAGATGAAATAAGATGCTGAATTATGTTTGGACTCTGCAGCAGGAGAGACTACAGGATTGTGTGTTACCTCCCTGGTACTAGGGTCCAGGACATCTCGGAGCGGCTGCACTACATCCTCAAGAGCAGCCGGATGTGGTTGTGCATGTTGGCACAAATGATATACGTCGGAAGAGGAAGGAGATTCTGCAACAAGAATTTACGGAATAGGGTAGAAGACTAAAAAGCAGGACCTGCAGGATAGTGATCTCAGGATTGACTCCAGTACCACGTGTTAGTGAAGGTAAGAATAAGTAGACAGAGGAAATGAATATGTGGCTGAGGAGTTGGTGCAGGGAGCAGCGATTCTAGATAATTGGGGTTTGTTCCGGGGCAGGGTTGCAAAAGGGGGACGGGTTGCACCTAAACATAACCAACATCCCAGCGGGAAGGTTTGCTAATGCTACACGGGAGGGTTTAATCTGGATTGGCAGGTGGGTGAGATCTCATGCAGGACATGACACTGAGAGGCTAGAAGTTGGTATGGAGGATTGAAACATAGAAACATAGAAACATAGAACATAGGTGCAGGAGTAGGCCATTCGGCCCTTCGAGCCTGCACCATTCAATATGATCATGGCTGATCATCCAACTCAGTATCCTGTACCTGCCTTCTCTCCATACCCCCTGATCCCTTTTGCCACAAGGGCCACATCTAACTCCCTCTTAAATATAGCCAATGAACTGGCCTCAACTACCTTCTGTGGCAGAGAATTCCATAGATTCAACACTGTTTTTCTCATCTCGGTCCAAAAAGACTTCCCACTTATCCTGAAACTGTGACCCCGTGTTCTGGACTTCCCCAATAATCTTCCTGCATCTAGCCTGTCCAACCCGTTAAGAATTGTGTAAGTTTCAATAAGATCCCCCCTCAATCTTCTATATTCAAGCGAGTACAAGCTGAGTCTATCCAGTCATTCTTCATATGAAAGTCCTGACATCCCAGGAATCAGTCTGGTGAACCTTCTCTGTACTCCCTCTATGACAAGAATGTATTTCCACAAATTAGGAGACCAAAACTGTACACAATACTCCTGGTGTGGTCTCACCAAGGCCCTCTACAACTGCAGTAGAACCTCCTGCACCTATGCTCAAATCCTTTTGCTCTGAATGCAAACATACCAGTCGCATTCTACACTGCCTACCGCACCTGCATGCCTACTTTCAATGACTGGTGCACCATGACATCCAGGTCTCATTGCATCTCCCCTTTTGCTAATCGGCCATCATTCAGATAAAAGTCTACTTTCCTGTTCTTGCCACCAAAGTGGATACTTCACATTTATCCACATTATACTGCATCTGCCATGCATTTGCCCATTCACCCAACCTATCCAAATCACCTTGCAGCCTCCTAGCATCCTCCTCACAGCTAACACTGCCCCCCAGCTTCGTGTCATCCACAAACTTGAAGTTGTGGCATTCAATTCCCTCGTCCAAATCATTAATATATATTGTAAATAGCTGGGGTCCAATAATTTCACCACTTTCCAAATGTGCAGCTATCCCATCTTTAATAACTGACTAGCATTTTACCCATTACCGATGTTAGGACTAACTGGTCTGTAATTCCTCGTTTTCTCTCTCCCTCCCATTTTAAAAAGTGGGGTTACATTAACTACCCTCCAATTCTCTGGAACTACTCCAGAATCTAAAGAATTTTGAAAAATTATCACTAATGCTTTCACTATTTCTGGGGCTACTTCCTTAAGTACTCTGGGATGCAACCTATCTGCCCTGGGGATTTATCGGCCTTTAACCCATTCAATTTACCTAACACCACTTCCTGGCTAACCTGGATTTCACTCAGTTCCTCCATCTCATTTGACCGCCAGTCACCTGCTATTTCCTGCAGATTAATTATGTCTTCCTTAGTGAAGACAGAACCAAAGTAGTTATTCAATTGATCTGCCATGTTCTTGTTCCTCATGATCTATTTACCTATTTCTGACTGCAAGGGACCTACATTTGCTTTAACTAATCTTTTTCTCTTCACATATCTATAAAAACTTTTGCTCTCAGATTTTATGTACCCTGCCAGTTTTCTTTAATAATCTATTTTCCCTTTCCTAATTAAACCCATTGTCCTCCTCTGCTGGACTCTGAATTTCTCCCAGTCCTCTGGTAGGCTGCTTTTTCTGGCTAATTTGTATGCTTCATCTTTTGTTTTGATACTATCCCTGATTTCCTTTGTTATCCATGGATGCACTACCTTCCCTGATTTATTCTTTTGTCAAACTGGGATGAACAATTGTTGTAGTTCATCCATGCAGGCTTTAAATGTCTTCCATTGCATATCCACCGTCAACCCTTTAAGAATCAATTGCCAGTCTATCTTGGCCAATTCACATCTCATACCCTCAAAGTTATCTTTCTTTAAGTTCAGAACCCTTGTTTCTGAATTAACAATGTCACTCTCCATCCTAATGAAGAACTCAACCATATTATGGTCCACTCTTGTCCAAGGGGCCACGCACAACAAGACTGCTAACTAACACTTCCTCATTACTCAATACCCAGTCTAGAATAGCCTGCTCTCTCGTTGGTTCCTCTACACTTTGGTTTAGAAAACTATCTCGCATACATTCCAAGAAATCCTCTTCCTCAGCAATTTGATTCACCAAATCTATATTCAATTCAATTCTACTTTAATGTCATTGCACAGATACAAGTATAGGTACAACGAAATGCAGTTTAGCGTCTGGTCATAGTCATAGTGCAAGATAGGAATTAAAAAAATACAGAACAAGCATACATTAGAGTAAGAAGAGTACTGTTTAACAATGTGGATGGAGAGACCAAAGATATCTAGCGACGGGACTCCGAGTTCAGCAATGTAAGTGTGTTGTTGAAAAAGCTGTTCCTCATCCTGCTTGTTCGAGACCTGAGGATCCTGTACCACCTCCCTAATGGGAGGAGGGCAAACAGTCCATGGTACGGGTGAGAGGGGTCCTTGATGATCATCCTGGCCCATCTCAGACACCGTTTTCGGTGGAGGGCATCCATGGCAGGGAGCGGGGCACCGATGATGTGCTGAGCGGTTTTCACCACCCGTTGTAGTGCCTTCCTATCCGCTGCGGTGCAACTGCTGTACCATACCATGAAGCAGGTGGTCAGGATGCTTTTGATGGTACAGCGGTAAAAGTTGGTCAGGATCTGGGGGAACAGGTGAGCTTTCTTGAGCCTCCTCAGGAAGTAAAGGTGCTGCTGCACCTTTTTGATCAGTTTGGTGGTATTGAGGGACCAGGACAGATCCTCCGAGATGTGTACCCCGAGGAATTTGTAGTTGGAGACGCGCTCCACCTCAGTCCCATTTATATGGATGGGGGTATGTCTGCCCCCTCTGTTCTTCCTGAAGTCAACAATAATTTCCTTCGTCTTCTTGGAGTTGAGGATGAGGTTATTGTTGGCACACCAGGTGGTCAGGTGCTGGACCTCATCCCTGTAGGCTGACTTGTCGTTGTCACTGATCAGTCCTACCACCGTGGTGTTGTCGGCAAATTTAATGATGGCGTTGGAGCCATACTTAGGGATGCAGTCATGGGTGAAGAGGGAGTAGAGGAGAGGGCTGAGCACACAGCCCTGTGGCACGCCGGTGTCCAGTGTTATAATGGAGGAGGTGAGGTTGTTGACCCTAACAGACTGTGGTCTGTTGGTGAGGAAATCCAGTGTCCAATTGCAGAGGGAGGTGGAGATGCCCAGTCCGCTGAGTTTGATGATCAAGCTGGCGGGGATGGCAGTGTTAAAGGCGGAGCTGAAATCAATGAACAGCATCCTGATGTAGGTGTTATTGCTGTCCAGGTGGGTCAGGGCAGAGTGTAGGACCGCCGATATGGCGTCCTTGTAGACCTGTTGGTCCGGTAGGCAAACTGATGGGGGTCCAGTGTGGGGGGTAGGCTGGCTTTGAGGTGAGCCAAGATCAGCCGCTCAAAGCATTTTGCGATGACAGGAGTGAGTGCCACTGGGCGGAAGTCGTTGAGACTCCCTGTAGCTGATTGTTTGGGCACTGGCACAATGGTTGAGGTCTTGAGGCAAGTAGGGACGACACCTTGGGCCAGTGACAGATTGAAAATGTCACCGAAGACTGGGGATAGTTGTCCAGCACATGCCCTGAGCACACGACCGGGGATACCATCGGGGCCGGCAGCTTTGTGCTCATTCACCTTGCTCAGTGCACCTTGTACGGCAGAGGTGGAGAGACTGAGGGGTTGTTCGTTCGGGGGTGGGGCAGCTTTGATGGCTGGAGTTTTGTTGTCCCGGTCAAAACGAGCATAGAAGTAGTTTAGCTCGTCAGGAGTGGAGGCTTTGTCTGGGGGGGAGTGTTAACTTTATGGTAATCGGCAATGGATTTGATTCCTTGCCACATGCGCCTGGGGTCGCAGTTGGTTTGGAAATGCTCCTCGATCTGCCGTTTGTGATTGAGTTTAGCGTTCCTAATTCCCTTTTTCAGATTGGCCCTGGATGAACTGCATCACTCAGCGTTTCCAGATTTAAAAGCGGCATCGGGTGCCTTCAGCAGGAGTCTGACCTCCCTGCTCATCCACATGTGTAGATTGAAGTCACCCATTATAAATGTTATGTTGTGCGAAAGGTTAGCGGGCAGAATAGGCAGGAGAGCGAGGAAGGAAGGTTGGTTTCAACTGCTCGTATCTTAATACAAATGTTCTGACGGGTAATTCAGATGAGCTTAGGGCACGGATAGGTATGAGCGACTGGGACGTTGTAGCCATGACTGAAACCTGGTTAAGGGAGGGGCAGGACTGGCAGCTCAATGTTCCAGGGTACAGGAGATTCAGCAGAGACAGGGGTGAGGTGAGGACAGGTGATTGCATTGTTGGTTAAGGAAGATGTCACGGCTGTGTTGAGAGGTGACATTATTGACGGTTCATGTTGTGAGGCTATAATGGTGGAGCTGAGGAACAAGAAAGGGATGATCACCTTGTTGGGGGTGTACTACAGACCCCGAATAGTCAACAAGAATTAGAAGAACAAATGTGCCGGGAGATTGCAGGCAGCTGCAGGTCAAATAAGGTTGTTGTAGGAGGGGAATTCAACTTTCCCAATATAGACTGGGAAAATCATAGCGTGAAGGGGTGCAATTCAGATGGGGTGCAATTCCTCAAAACTGTTCAGGAGGTTTCTTAAGCAGTAGGTGGAGGCCCCTACACATGAGAGGGCAACACTGGATCTAATATTGGGAAATTGGGAAGGGCACGTTAATGAAGTGTGTGTGGAGGAGCCTTTTGGGACCAGTGACCACAATTCGATTAGGTTTAAGATAGTTATATGGATAGGGACGGAGAGGGTCACGTGTTTAAATGCTCAACTGGGTTAAGGCCAATTTGAGGGTATGAGAGAAGGTCTCGCTCAAGTTAACTGGAGCAGGTTATTAGATGGGGAAGGAACATCAGCCAAGTGGGATGTTTTTAAACGTGAACTGAAGAAAGCTCAGGATGTGGACGTCCCCAATAGATTGAAGGACAAAGCAGGCAAACATAAGAAAGCTTGGCTGACGAGGGAAATTGAGACATTAGCCAAAAACAAGAAGGATGCATGGGACATGTATAGGCAGCTGGGATCAAGTGCATCCCTGGAGGGGAGAGAGTGGGACCTCTCAGGAATCCAAGCGGTCACCTCTGTGTGGAGCCAAGGTGGGCAAGGTCCTCAATGAGTGTTTCTCATCGGTATTTCCGAGGAGAAAGACAGTTGGACCTAGGAAATTGGAGCAGTGACTGGAAGTGTCTTGAGAGCAGTCAGGATTACTGTTGAAGAAGTACTGAAGGTACCGTCGTGTTTGAAGGTAGACAAATCTCCAGGGCCTGATCTGATATATCTGAGGACATTGTGGGAAACTAGAGAGAACATTGCAGGAGCCCTGGTTGAAATTTTACGAGTTGTCCTTAAATACAGGAGAGGTGCCGGAAGACTGGAGAGTGACAAATGTTTTACCTCTTTTCAAGAAGGGCTGCAGGGAAAATGCTGGGAACTATAGGCCAGTGAGCTTAACATCTATAATTGGTTAGTTACTAGAGAGTATTCTGAGGGACAGGATATACAGGCATTTGGATGGGCAAGGGTCGATTAGGGATTGTCAGCATGGTTTTGTACATGATAGTATTGTATAGTACGAGATTGTATTGCGTCTCACAAATCTGATTGATTTTTTTGAAGACGAGACCAAAAATGTTGATGAAGGCCGAGCCTTAGATGTTGTGTGCATGGACTACAGTAAGGCGTTCGACAAGGTTCCACATAGTAGTCTGCTCTGGAAGGTTGGATCGCATGGAATCCAAGGAGAGGTAGCTGAATGGATAGACAATTGGCTTCATGGAAGGTAACATAGAAAATAGGTGCAGGAGGAGGCCCTTCGAGCCAGCACCACCATTCATTGTGATCATGGCTGATCGTCTCAATCACAAGGATGTCCTTCCTCAAATTAGGAGACCAAAACTGTACACAATACAGTAGATGTGGTCTCACCAGAGCCCTGAACAACTGCAGAAGAACCTCTTTACTCCTATACTGAAATCCTCTTGTTATGAAGGCCAACATTCCATTAGCTTTCTTCACTGCCTGCTGTACCTGTAAGATAACTTTCAGTGACCGGTGTACAAGGACGCCCAGGTCTCGCTGCACCTCCCCCTTACCTAACCTAACTCCATTGAGATAATAATCTGCACCCTTGTTTTTGCCGCCAAAGTGGATAACCTCACATTTATCTATATTATGCTGCATCTGCCAGGATTCTGGCCACGAACTCAACCTGTCCAGGTCACCCTGCAACCTCCTAACATCCTCTTCACAGTTCACACTGCCACCCAGCTTTGTGTCATCCGCAAACTTGCTACTGTTGCTCCTAATTCCCTCTTTCAAATCATTAATATAAATGATAAACAGTTATGGCCACAACACCGAGTCTTGCGGCACTCCACTCGCCACTGCCTGCCATTCTGAAAAGGACCCGTTCACTCCTAGTCTTTGCGTCCAGTCTGCCAACAAATTTTCTATCCATGTCAACACCCTACCCCCAATACCATCTGCTCTAATTTTAGTCACCTATCTCCCGTGCGGGACCTTATCAAAGGCTTTCTGAAAGTCTAGATACACTACATCCACTGGCATCCCTTCATCCATTTTACTTGTCACGTCCTCAAAAAATTCCAGAAGAATAGTCAAGCATGATTTCCCTTTCATAAATCCATGTTGACATGGACTAATCATTTTACTGCTATCCAAATGCCCCATTATTACCTCATTAATAATTGATTCCAGCATCTTTCCCACCACCGAAGTCAGGCTAACTGGTCTGTAATTCCCCGTTTTCGCTCTCGCTCCTTTCTGGAAAGTGGGATAACATTAGCTATCCTCGAATCCACAGGAACTGATCCTGATTCTATAGAACATTGGAAAATGATCACCAATGCGTCCACTATTTCTAGAGCCACCTCCCTGAGGACCCTGGGATGCAGACCATTAGGCCCAGGGGATTTATCATCCTCAGTCCCATTAGCCTACCCAATACTATTTCTCGCCTAATGAAAATTTCTTTCAGTTCCTTTACCGCCTTAGATCCTTTGTGCTCGAGTACATTTGGGAGATTGTTTGTGTCTTCCTTAGTGAAGACAGATCCGAAGCACTTATTCAACTCTTCTGCCATTTCCTTGATGCCCATAATAATTTCACCCGTGTCTGCCTTTAAGGGACCCACATTTGACTTTGCTACTCTTTTTCCCTAAACATATCGAAAGAAGCTTTTACTGTCCTTCTTTATATACCTGGCCAGCTTCCCTTCGTACTTCATCTTTTCAGCCCGTATTGCCTGTTTTGTTTCCTTCTGTTGTCCTAAGAAAGTTTCCCAATCCTCTGGCTTCCAGCTACTCTTTGATGTGGTATACATCTTTTCTTTTAGTTTTATTCTACCCCTAACTTCTCTTGTCAGCCACAGTTGCCTCCTACTCCCCTTCGAATCTTTCTTCCTTTTTGGAATGAAATGATCTTGCATCTTCCGGATTATGCCCAGAAATTCCTGCCATTGCTGTTCCACCGTCATTCCTGCTAGATCCCTTTCCAGTCTACATTGGCCAGCTCCCCTCTCATGCCTTCATAGTCCCCTTTGTTCAACTGCATCACTGACACTTCCGATTTAACGTTCTCCCTCTCAAATTGCAGATTAAAACTAATCATATTATGATCACTACCTCCAAGCAGTTCCTTTACCTTGAATTCTCTTATCACATCTGGTTCATTGGACAACACTAAATCCAGAATTGCCTTTTCTTTGGTCAGCTCCATTACAAGCTGCTCTAAGAATCCATCTTGGAGGCATTCTATAAACTCTCTTTCTTGGGGTCCTGAACCAACCTGATTTTCCCAGTCTACCTGCATATTGAAATCCCCCATCACCACAGTGGCATTACCTTTGTTACATGCCAGTTTTAACTCCTGCTGCAACTTACACCCTACATCCGGGCTACTATTTGGGGGTCTGTAGATAATAACCAATTAGTGTCTTCTTGCCTTTACAATTCCTCAACTCAATCCACAGTGACTCTACCTCGTCAGTCCCTATGTCTTCCCTCGCAAGGGACTGAATTCCATCCCTGCAGAGCACCTCCCCTCCTCTGTCTTTTCTATAGGATGTATAACCCTGAATATTAAGTTCCCAGGCCCGATCCTCCTGCAGCCACATCACAGTAATCCCCACAATGTCAAATCTACCAATCTCTAACTGAGCCTGAAGCTCATCTACTTTACTTCTTATACTTCGCGCATTCACATAAAATACCTTTAATTCCTTACGCAACTCACCTTTCACATCGATCCCTATTACACTTGGCCATACTCTCCTATCCCTTTGTGAGCTTCCTTTCCCATTAATTCTGGGGTCATTAACTATCCCTTTACTCTCTTTCCATTTAACTACATCCTCGACTATCCCATTTGACACCCCACCCCCCTCATGTTCCCACACAAGCCATAGGTGACTGGGCAATCGGAACCCAAGCAACAAGTTGTAAGCGGCAGAAGGTGCGCATCCTTCAGGACAGCCCCCACTCTCCCACGGCCACCGTCCGCCTCATCCCCTTAGTGCGGCCACACTGTGATGGGCAGTAGATCGGGTGGAGTGGAGATGTGGGACAGGCTGGTCCCTCCACCCACCCAGAGTCACTGACCGCGATGCACCGCCATCGGACCCCAGCCCCCACCCCAGCGTGATTCCACCCCCCCCCCCCCAACCCCGCCCCCCCCCCCCCCCCCGACCCCCGGACCCTGACACCCACTCCGGGAGAATCACCCACACCCCGGCCATGGGGACAGACGGATCGGGGCATAGTACATCATTAGGGGGGGGGGGGGGGGGAGAGAGGGGGGGGGGGGGGGGGGGAGGGGGAGGGGGGGAGGGGGGAGGGGAGGGGGAGAGAGAGGGGGAGGGGGAGAGAGGAGGGAGAGAGGGAGAGAGGGGGAGAGAGAGAGAGAGAGAGAGAGAGGGAGGGGGAGAGAGGGGGGAGGGGGGAGAGAGGGGGGGAGGGGGAGAGAGAGGGAGAGGGAGAGAGAGAGAGAGAGGAGAGAGGAGAGAGAGACAGAGAGAGGAGAGAAAGAGAAAGATGGGGAGAGAGAGAAGAGGGGAGAGGGAAAGGGGAGATGGGAGCGTGGGGTCATTTTCCCACACAAGCCATAGGTGACTGGGCAATCTGAACCCAAGCACCAAGTTAAAAGTGGCCGAAGGTGCCCATTTCTCGGGACAGCTCCCAATGTGGGACAATGGTCATCCCTCCACAGTGATGTGATGGACGCTGGGATGCCCCACCCCCCCGGCAACGTCGTGTCCATTATTTGACTTTTCTGATGAGAAGCATTCAGTTCGTTGGCTTGTAAGCGACGCCTCCTTTTGGGTCGGCAGGGCGGCCATTCTGTGAGTTTGCATTTAGGCGATTCAGCCTTTCGGTTAGTTGCCGTTTAGGCATCCCGCCCTTGCGGTTAGTTGGCATCTCGGCCTCATTTCCATTCAGTTATTTGGCGTTTCGGCCTCATTTCCATTCGGTTATTTATCTTCCACTTCTTTGCTTCGGCTTCTCGTCCGTCGGCGCCATGTCCGCACACGATCCGAGACGTCCAGATTTTCCTCATGTTATTGAGGGTTTTCCATGTGAGGACTTTCCGGACCTTGATGTCATTCTCTGCTTCCTCGCTCCCAGGTACTTGAAGTCCACCACTTTCTTGATAAAGTCACCGCCACTGGTCTTGAGAGGCTCATGGTCACCAACGTTGAACACCATATACTCCATTTTCTTGGCATTGAGGTGGAGGCCCACTTTCTCACACTCCATCTCGACCCTGCCGAGCAGCTCCTGTGCCTCCCTAATCTGCTCTGACAGCAGGATGATGTCATCAGCGAAGTCAAGGTCTGACAAGTTGACTGGCCCGATTCCACCACTGGAATTACAGCATGGAAACAGGCCGTCTCGGCCCTTGTAGTCCGTGCCAAACACTTACTCTCATGTAATCCCATCTACCTGCACTCAGACCATAACCCTCCATTCCTTTCCCTCCATATACCTATCCAATTTATTTTTAAATGATAAAAAGGAATATGACTTTACCACTGGAAGCTCATTCCACACAGCTACCATTCTCTGAGTAAAGGCAAGGCAAGGCAAGGCAACTTTATTTATATAGCACATTTCATACACGAGGCAGACTCAAAGTGCTTCACATAAAAACATGTCATACAATAAAATGAAATCATAAAATGAAATAAAATAGAAGAACTAAAAGAAAAGAAAAGCAAAATTAAAAATGCATTATAAAAAGTGCAAAAGTTAAAAGTGCAATGTAGTTAAGATTTAGCTGAAAGCTAAAGTAAACATAAAAGCTTTCAGTCTTGTTTTAAAAGTGGTCAAAGTTGAGGCAAGTCTTAAATCTTCAGGAAGTTTATTCCAGCTATTTGTTGCATAGTAACTAAATCCTGCTTTCCCATGTTTTGTATTTACTCTGGGAATCACTAACAGATTGGTTTCACAAGATCTTAGCGGTCTAGAAGGCTTATATAGTGGAAGCATGTCAGTGATATACTTTGGTCCTAAACCATGTAGTGATTTATAGGTGAGCAGCAGGATTTTAAATTCAATTCTCTGACATACAGGGAGCCAATGTAAGGATTTAAGAATTGGTGTAATGTGTTCAAATTTTTTGGTCTTTGTTAGAACTCTAGCAACAGCGTTCTGAACAAACTGTAGCTGCCTGACAGTTTTTTTAGGAAGACCTGCAAGGAGACCGTTACAATAATCTAGCCTGCTATTAATAAAGGCATGTACAAGTTTTTCTAAGTTTGAGCTGACATGAGTCCTCTTAATCTTGCTACGTTTTTGAGGTGATAGTAGGCCAATTTTGTTACTGATTTGATGTGACTGTCGAAATTTAAATCTGAATCCATAATGACCCCAAGATTTCTGGCTTTGTTTGACGTTTTGACGTTTTCAGGGACAGAGAGTGAAGGTGTTGGGTTACTCTAAGCCTTTCTTTTTTAGCACCAAAAACAATTATCTCCGTTTTGTCCTTATTTAGTTGGAGAAAACTTTGGCACATCCAGTCTTTGACTTGCTCAATGCACTGGCACAGCAGATCTATGGGGCGATAGTCATTTGGTGATAGCGCTACATAGATTTGAGTGTCATCGGCATGATTTGCCCTAGTGGGAGCATGTAGATGTTGAATAAAGAGGGCCCTAAGATCGAACCTTGCGGGACTCCACAAGTTGGTTGGTTCTGATACAAAGTCACCAATGGAAACAAAATAGTTCCTATCTTGTAGATATGACCTGAACCAACTTAAGACTGAGTAAAGAAGTTCCCCCTCATGTTGCCCCTAAACTTTTTTCCCTTAATTCTCAAATCATGTCCTCTTGTATGAATCTTCCCTACTCTCAATGGGAAAAGCTTATCCACGTTCACTCTGTTTATTCCTCACATCATTTTAAAGACCTCTATCAAGTTCCCCCTTAACCTTCTGCGCTCCAAAGAATAAATACCTATCTTGTTCAGACTTTCAACCTCAGAGCTGCTGTGGATTTGGAAGCAACAGCAACAAAGATAAGCAGGAGAAAACACTCTGTCTGAAGAAGGGTTTCGGCCCGAAACGTTGCCTATTTCCTTTGCTCCATAGATGCTGCTGCACCCGCTGAGTTTCTCCAGCTTTTTTATGTAACCCAGGAGAAAACACTGATTGGCTCTAGCCCAAGTGGGAGGAGAGAAGTGAGTCAGAGGGGGGAAACAGTTGAAAAGGAGAGGCAAAGCACAGGCAGACTTTGCTCAGAGCCGCTGTGGATTTGGAAGCAACAGCAACAAAGATAAGTAGGAGATAACATTGATTGGCTCTAGCCCAAGTGGGAGGAGAGAAGTGTCAGAGTGGGGAAAGCAGATGAAAACTGAGGAATTTGGTTTGTAAATTAGGCCAATTATCAGTCAATATAAGCAAGACGGCTCTTAGCGAGCGGCAGTGAGTGAGCGGCCTTGTGAGGGAAGTGCTCTGTGAGAAAAGTGCACAATAATCTAGCCTGCTTTGGCTTGAGAGTTTTCGGCGGGGAAGCTGAGGAAAGGAGGCTACGCAAAACGCTGAAGAGGGAGAGATGATAGAAGGAGGTGTCAAGCAAGCTGATTCAGTGTGATGCTTGCAGTATGTGGGAGGTCAAGGACACCGCTGGTGCCTCTAGCTGCTACAAATGTGAGAAGTGCATCCAGGTACAGCTTCTGAAGGACCGTGTTGTGGAACTGGAGAAGCAAGTGGATGACCTCAGGTTCGTCCGAGAAACGGAGTCATTATTCGACATGTCCTACAGTAAGATTGTTACACCTAAGGAACTGGAAGAGAGAAGGTGGTTGACGGTGAACAAGGGAGGGAAGCATGGAATGCAAATGTCCCCGGGTGTTGTACATCTTGTGAACAGGTTCACCCCCTTAGAAGCTGTCGGGTCAGAAGAATGTATTACACCGAGCGGCGGACTGGCTTGCAAAGCAAAAAGGGCTGTTGAGCCAAAACCAAAGAGGCCAACATCAGGCAACGCCATTGTAGTGGGAGACTCCATTGTGAGAGGTATGGACAGGGGTTTCTGCGGCAACAGACGGGATTCGAAGATGGTGTGGTGCCTTCCTGGTGCCAGGATCCAGGATGTCACGGACAGAGTGCAGAAAATCCTCAAGGGCGAAGGTGAACACAGAAGTGGTAGTGCATGTCGGCACAAACAATGTCGGAAAGAAGGGGATGAATATTCTGCAGCCTGACTTCAGAGAGCTCAGAAAAATGCTGAAAAGCAGGACCTCCAGGGTTGTTATCTCCGGTTTGCTTCCAGTTCCTCGTGCTGACGAGAGCAGGAACAGGGAGATACGGGACTCGAATGTGTGGCTGAGGAACTGATGCATGGGGCAGGGATTTAGATTCTTAGATCACTGGGATCTGTTTTGGAGTAAGGGGGAACTGTACAAAAGGGATGGATTGCATCTTAACAAGTGGGGGATCAGCATTCTGGCAGGGAGGTTTGCTACTGCTACACGGGTGGTTTTAAACTGAATAAGGGGGGTGGGGTGTCAAATGGGATAGTCGAGGATGGAGTTAAAGGGAAAGGGTTTCTTAAATGTGTGAGCGTAGAGACAGAGGGCTGTAAAATGTGGGTAGAAGCAATAGGTTGCAAGGTGAAAATTAAAAGTGGCAGGCAGACAAATCTAGAGCAAAAATCAAAAAGGGCCACTTTTCACCATAATTGTATAAGGGGTAAGAGTGTTGTAAAAACAAGCCTGAAGGCTTTGTGTCTCAATGCAAGGAGCATTGGTATGTGAGTTGAAGGTGCAGATAGCTATTAATGACTATGATATAGTTGGAATCACGGAGATATGGCTCCAGGGTGACCAAGGCTGGGAGTTGAACATCCAGGGATATTCAATATTCAGGAGGGATAGACAGAAAGGAAAAGGATGTGGGGTAGCGTTGCTGGTTAGAGAGGAGATTAACGCAATAGAAAGGAAGGACATTAGCTTTGAGGACATGGAATCGATATGGGTAGAGCTGCGAAACACTAAGGGGCAGAAAACGCTAGTGGGAGTTGTGTACAAGCCACCTAACAGTAGTAGTGGAGTTGGGGATGGCATCAAACAGGAAATTAGAAATGCGTGCAACAAAGGTAAAACAGTTATAATGGGTGACTTCAATCTACATATAGATTGGGTGAATCAAATTGGCAAGGGTGCTGAGGAAGAGGGTTTCTTAGAATGAATGCGGGATAGTTTTCTAAACCAACATGTAGGGAAATCAACGAGAGAGCAGGCTATTCTAGACTGGGTATTGAGTATTGAAGAAGGGTTAGTTAGCAGTCTTGTTGTGCGTGGCCCCTTGGGCAAGAGTGACCATAATATAGTTGAGTTCTTCATTAGGATGGAGAGTGACATTGTTAATTCAGAAACAAGGGTCCTGAACTTAAAGAAAGGTAACTTTGAGGGTATGAGACGTGAATTGGCCAAGATAGACTGGCAATTG
Source organism: Leucoraja erinaceus (assembly GCF_028641065.1). Lineage (NCBI taxonomy): Eukaryota > Metazoa > Chordata > Chondrichthyes > Rajiformes > Rajidae > Leucoraja > Leucoraja erinaceus. The sequence continues at coordinate 595 of NW_026576468.1, read as the reverse complement.
ATTCTTAAAGGGTTGACAGTGGATATGCAATGGAAGGCATTTAAAGACTGCATGGAAGAGTTACAACAATTGTTCATCCCAGTTTGGCAAAAGAATAAATCAGGGAAGGTAGTGCATCCGTGGATAACAAGGGAAATCAGGGATAGTAGCAAAACAAAAGATGAAGCATACAAATTAGCCAGAAAAAGCAGCCTACCAGAGGACTGGGAGAAATTCAGTCGGTTTCAGAGGAGGACAAAGGGCTTAATTAGGAAAGGGAAAATAGATTATTAAATAAAACTGGCAGGGAACATAAAAACTAACAGCAAAAGTTTTTATAGATATGTGAAGAGAAAAAGATTAGTTAAAGCAAATGTAGGTCCCTTGCAGTCAGAAATAGGTAAATAGATCATGAGGAACAAGAACATGGCAGATCAATTGAATAACTACGTTGGTTCTGTCTTCACTAAGGAAGACATAATTAATCTGCAGGAATAGCAGGTGTCAAATGAGATGGAGGAGCTGAGTGAAATCCAGGTTAGCCGGGAAGTGGTGTTAGGTAAATTGAATGGATTAAAGGCTGATAAATCCCGAGGGCCAGATAGGCTGCATCCCA